>NW_017308748.1:130076-143989 GCF_000935625.1 Nanorana parkeri | reverse complement strand
ACAACGCCAAATTAAAGAGAAAAGGCTGGTCGGTGGACAGGGTTAGTGTCTACGGTCATATCACCCTGAAAGCGCACAATCCCGTCTGATCTCGGAGGCTAAGCAGAGTGAGGCCTGTTTAGTACCTGGATGGGAGACCGCCTGGGGGCACCAGGTGCCGTAGACTTTAGTTTTGTTTTACATTCGTACGATAAGGCCGTTCCCAACTGCTTCTTCTTGCCTCGAAAACGCCAAATTGAAGAAAAAAGGCTGGTCGGTGGACAGGGTTAGCATCTACGGCCATATCACCCTGAAAGCGCACGATCCCCTCTGATCTTGGAGGCTAAGCAGGGTGTGGCCTGTTTAGTATCTGGATGGGAGAAGGCCTGGGAACACCAGGTGCCGTAGACCTTTTTTTTCTTTTACATTCGGACGATAAGGCCGTTCCCAGCTGCTTCTTCTCACCTCGACAACGCCAAATTAAAGAGAAAAGGCTGGTCGGTGGACAGGGGGTAGCGTCTACGGCCATATCGCCCTGAAAGCGCACGATCCCGTCTGATCTCAGAGGATAAGCAGGGTGGGCCCTGGTTAGTACCTGGATGGGAGACCGCCTGGAACCCCAGATTCCGTAGACTTTTTTTTTTTTACATTCGGACGATAAGGCCGTTCCCAGCTGCTTCTTCTCGCCTCTACAACGCCAAATTAAAGAGAAAAGGCTGGTCGGTGGACAGGGTTAGTGTCTACGGCCATATCACCCTGAAAGCGCACAATCCCGTCTGATCTCGGAGGCTAAGCAGAGTGAGGCCTGTTTAGTACCTGGATGGGAGACCGCCTGGGGGCACCAGGTGCCGTAGACTTTAGTTTTGTTTTACATTCGTACGATAAGGCCGTTCCCAACTGCTTCTTCTTGCCTCGAAAACGCCAAATTGAAGAAAAAAGGCTGGTCGGTGGACAGGGTTAGCATCTACGGCCATATCACCCTGAAAGCGCACAGTCCGCCTGATCTCGGAGGCTAAGCATGGTGAGGCCTGTTTAGTACCTGGATGGGAGACCGCCTGGGAGCACCAGGTGCCGTAGACTTTTGTTTTGTTTTAGATTCGTACGATAAGGCTGTTCCAAGCTGCTTCTTCTCGCCTCGACAACGCCAAATTGAAGAGAAAAGGCTGGTCGGTGGACAGGGTTAGCGTCTACGGCCATATCCCCCTGAAAGCGCACAGTCCGCCTGATCTCGGAGGCTAAGCATGGTGAGGCCTGTTTAGTACCTGGATGGGAGACCGCCTTGGAGCACCAGGTGCCGTAGACTTTTGTTTTGTTTTAGATTCGTACGATAAGGCTGTTCCAAGCTGCTTCTTCTCGCCTCGACAACGCCAAATTGAAGAGAAAAGGCTGGTCGGTGGACAGGGTTAGTGTCTACGGCCATATCACCATGAAAGCGCACGATCCCGTCTGATCTCGGAGGCTAAGCAGGGTGGAGCCTGGATAGTACCTGGATGGGAGTCCGCCTGCGAACACCAGGTGCCGTAGACTTTTGTTTTGTTTTAGATTCGTACGATAAGGCCGTTCCCAGCTGCTTCTACTCGCCGCGAAAACGCCAAATTGAGGAGAAAAGGCTGGTCGGTGGACAGGGTTAGTGTTTACGGCCATATCACCCTGAAAGCACACAATCCCATCTGGTCTCGGGGGCTAAGCAGGGTTGGGCCTGGTTAGTACCTGGATGGGAGACCGCCTGGGAACACCAGGTGACGTAGACTTTTTTTGTTGTTTTACATTCGGACGATAAGGCCGTTCCCAGCTGCTTCTACTCGCCGCGAAAACGCCAAATTGAGGAGAAAAGGCTGGTCGGTGGACAGGGTTAGTGTTTACGGCCATATCACCCTGAAAGCACACAATCCCATCTGGTCTCGGGGGCTAAGCAGGGTTGGGCCTGGTTAGTACTTGGATGGGAGACCGCCTTGGAACACCAGGTGCCGTAGACTGTTTTTGTTTTACATTCGGACGATAAGGCCGTTCCCAGCTGCTTCTTCTTGCCTCGAAAACGCCAAATTGAAGAGAAAAGGCTGGTCGGTGGACAGCGTTAGCATCTACGGCCATATCACCCTGAAAGCGCACGATCCCGGAGGCTAAGCAGCGTGGGGCCTGGTTAGTACTTGAATGGGAGACCGCCTGGGAACACCAGGGGCCGTAGACTTTTTTTTGTTTTACATTCGGACGATAAGGCCGTTCCCAGCTGCTTCTTCTCGCCTCGACAACGCCAAATTAAAGAGAAAAGTCTGGTCGGTGGACAGGGTTAGCATCTACGGCCATATCACCCTGAAAGCGCACGATCTCATCTGATCTCGGAGGCTAAGCAGGGTGGGGCCTGGTTAGTACCTGGATGGGAGACCGCCTGGGGACACCAGGTGCCGTAGACTTTTTTTTGGTTTTACATTCGGACGATAAGGCCATTCCCAGCTGCTTCTTCTCGCCTCGACAACGCCAAATTAAAGAGAAAAGTCTGGTCGGTGGACAGGGTTAGCATCTACGGCCATATCACCCTGAAAGCGCACGATCCTGTCTGATCTTGGAGGCTAAGCAGGGTGGGAGCTGGTTAGTACCTGGATGGGAGAACGCCTGGTAACACCAGGTGCTGTAGACTTTTTTTGTGTTTTACATTCGGACGATAAGGCCATTCCCAGCTGCTTCTTCTCGCCTCGACAACGCCAAATTAAAGAGAAAAGGCTGGTCGGTGGACAGGGTTAGCGTCTACGCCCATATCACACTGAAAGCGCCCGATCTCGGAGGCTAAGCAAGAGTGGGGCCTGGTTAGTACCTGTATGGGAAACAGCCTGGGAACACCAGCTGCAGTAGACTTTATTTGTTTTAAATTTGGAGGATAAGGCCCTTGCTAGCTGCTTCTTCTCACCTAGACAACTCCAAGTTGAAAAGAAAAGGCTGATCGGAGAACCAGGTAAGCGTCTACGGCCATATCACCCTGAAATCGCATGATCCCTTCTTAGTTCTCGGAGGCTAAGCAGGGTAGGGCCTGGTTAGTATCATGATGGGAGACCGCCTGGGAACACCAGTTACCGTAGATTTTTTTTGTTTTAAATTCGGAGGATAAGGCTGTTCTCAGCTGCTTCTTCTCACCTCGACAACCCTAAGTTGAAGAGAAAAGGCTGGTCGGAGGACAGAGTTAGCGTCTACGGCCATATCACCTTGAAAGTGCCAGATTTTATCTGATCTCGTAGGCTAAGCAGGGTGGGGCCTGGTAAGTACATTGGTGGGAGACCGCCTGGTAACACCAGGTGCGGTGGGCTTTTTTTGTTTTAAATTTGGAGGATTGCTAGCTGCTTCTTCTCACCTGGACAACCCCAGGTTGAAAAGAAAAGGCTGGTCGGAGGACAGGGTTAGCGTCTACAGCCATGTCACCCTGAAAGCTCAAGATCTCATCTGATCTCAGAGGCTAAGCAGGGTGGGGCCTGGTTTAGCACCTGGATGGGAGACCGCCTTGGAACAAGAAGTGCCGTAGACTTTTTTTAGTTTAAATTCGGAGGATAATTCCGTTCCTAGCTGCTTCTTCTCACCTCAGCAACCCCAAGATGAAGAGGTTGGTCAGAGGACAGGGTTAGCGTCTGCGGCCATATCACCCTGAAAGCACACAATCTCGTTTGATCTTAGAGGATAAGAAGGGTGGGGCTTGGTTAGTACCTCTATGGGAGTCCAACTGGCAACACCAGGTGCCGTAGGCTTTTATTTTGGATGATAATGCTGTTCCTAGCTGTTTCTTCCCACCTCGGCAACCCCAAGTTGAAGAGGTTGGTCGGAGGACAAGGTTAGCACCTATGGCCATATCACCCTGAAAGCGCCTGATCTCAAAGGCCAAACAGGGTGGGGTCTGGTTAGTACCTGGATGGGATACCGCCTGGGAATACCAGGTGCCGTAGGCTTTTTTTTCTGCTAATTCTGTTCCTAGCTGCTTTCTCCCACCTCTACACCCACAAGTTGAAGAGGTTGGTGGGAGGTCAAGATTAGCGCCTACGGCCATATCACCCTTAAAGTGCCGGATTTCATCTGATGTCGGAGGCCAACCCTGTAGTGATTGACAAATGTGCGCCTCGAGGACCGCATGGAAACGCACTTTTGAATGCACTGCCCTAAAAGTCGCCACTCCTCATGTAGAGTGTGTCCTAATCTCCTGAGGGGGTGGAAAGCCTTGAATGGAATATGCCTTTTTAATGGCCTTAACAAGCTAGGAAGCTTTTATCCTAATAGAGGCCGGATAGCCCATCTTAGGACCTCCTAGGGAGAATTAAGAGTGCCCTTAAAGTTCTAAAGTGCTCTGTGGCTTGCACATATATTCTCAAGTTATCCACCACATCCAAGGGGTGTTGCTGTCTTCTCTACAAGAAGAATCTGGACAGAGTGATTTCCTGATTTAAGTGGAAAGAGGTGGTGACTTGAGTTTAGAAGGATGCATTTGGTCTCAGAACCACCCTGTCTGGGTAAAATTTGCAGTATGGACTGCCCACTGCCAATCCGTGCAGTTCAGAGACACGCTTAGCCGAGGTTATGGATACGAGAAGGACGGTCTGAAAGTTAAGTTCCAGAGGGTCGAATCTGAAGGAGAGAAGGGGTAGAAGATAGGGATTTCAACACTATCGAAAGGTCCTGTTAAGGACTCGGACATCAAGAATCCGACATATATCTGTCCCTGGGCCAAATTCAGTACAAAGTGTGCTATCAGTGAAGAAATAAAACACGCTGACACCGAGTCAGAGTAAAAATACTTCTTTATTATTGTTTTGCATTGTTGTGTTTTATATAGGCAGCTGATAGTGTATATGTAAACATAGCATTTGCGATAGCTTTCTAGGTTATAATTGGACTCATTCATTAAAGCGTAACCTCCTTCCAGGATGCTGACATCTCGTCTTGGGTGTTGTTTCTCCTGGAGGCGCCATCTTGGTTTCTATTTCTACTGCATACTTCTCATGGGGGGGGGGGGGGGAAGGGGGGCTAAGTGGGGCTAGCCATTTAAAAATATTTTTAAAATAAAATTGTGAGCGTAATATACCTAGTACCTATAGTTTAAGGGGTGCTAAGTTGAGCAACCAGCTAGGCAGCCATTTTGATTAAGGATTAATATGAACAGGAGCAATAACATATATATATATATCATAATATATATTGAAATAGGCATTTTTATCATAGTCACTTAACCACATCCATTACAGTCCCCCCTAAAATGGCTATTTCTATGTAGATATTTTTTTAATTTTCCTGTCCCTTACCTTATCACCTGGCCCACACCCCAGAACTCCTTTCTTTACATGTGTAGGGGCCATCCGAGGGGCTAATCCACCTCTGGTCCTAACATGTCAGTGTGAGCAGTCAGGTGGTCTCTGTCCCTACTCTTACTGACCTAAGCTGTTATAACATTATATTTGGGGGGACAAGGATCGTAACGGTGAATATGGTTTCTCGTCATCACTCAGGTAGGTGTCCTCTTCTACCTGTATCTTGGTTGGGGTCAAAGTACTCTCATCCACCACTTTGGTCATTAACTTTTTGGCATAGGGGATCACACAGCTGACTACTGGGCTGGGCCTATTAAGGTCAGAACAATGAGAATCACCACACCTACTTGGGCTAATGCTTTCTGCCATCCTGTCATCCAAATAAAATATTGGTCCCACGGGTCTGTGATACCTGAATTCTTCTTTAGTTCCACTGACAGGTCTTCTAGCTTCTTAATGGCTAGGGTAACTTTACCATTTGGGCCAGTGTTGTCTGGGATGTACGTGCAGCAGGTTCCTGTGCCTTCAATCATTTTGCAAACACCCCCCTTCTCCGCTAGAATCATGTCTAGGGCCATCCTGTTTTGGAATGTCATGTAAGAGGTGGGGCCTAATTGGTTGGCAATTCCCTGCAGGGCATCTCTGGTATAATTCACGAACCGCTGCTGGTTGTAATAGACGTAATTTATCCAATCTACGTTCTTGTTGACAGTGATCATGGGAATCAAGGACTCAAAACCAGCTTTTACCTGGTCTCGAGCCTTAGACCCGTCTGGGACCCCCCTTGGGACTCCAATGGCATCTATATACATGTGTGGTTCAAAACTGCCTGCTGGGGTACTCCTTTTTCTTCTACAAATGGGCGATAGTTCAGGGTGTGGGATAGACAGGTCGTAGGAGAGAATGTGAAGGGGCATGATTTGAGAAGTTGCCAAGATACCTTTCTCCCCTACATGGTGAGCGTAACAGGTGTAATCCCCAGGATATATTGTGATGCCTTCTCCTGGTTTGGGTGCCCTGGTTATAACAGGATACTCTGCCTTCCACCGCTCACATGCTGAGTGATTAGTGGAGATATTGGCGAAAAGGCTTAGAAAACACTCTTCTGCCTCCGCGGGTATATTTAGTGGGACTGTACCTAAATGTGGGACTGTACCTAAATGTTTCGTATATTCAGAACAAGTGTCATACCGGGACCTGGCATAGAGTGAGACGGGTCAGCAAGGGCTCTCCTTTATTATCTTTACTGTCATAGGCTGGCTGGGGTTTATACCCCCAGGGTGTCCCTGTATTCCAGGCCGCTGCTCCCCAATAATCACAATTCCTTCCCCATGACCCCTTGGTGACACAGATGTACATGTACCCTTCCCCATATCCTATTGTATACCATTTTGCTCTATTGGGTAGGGCAGGTGAGTATTTTACAAGGGTGGAAGTTAAATGTGGCCACGTGCGTGTTGGAGGAGTTGAACCAGAAAGTGAGTACCCCATCCTCCTTAGTAATAGCAACCTGTTTCGGCAGCACTAAGTATTAAAAGGAGATAAAGGATCATGGTTTGTTCCCCTCGGTCTCCTCGGGCTCAGAGACCTTCTTGCAATGGGAGGCATGTATCCACGAGTTCTTCCCGGCCACCTTTACTGATGTGGCAGTTGTTAGGAGGACCTGGAAAGGTCCCAGTCACCAGGGACCAGCTTGTGTGTTCCTGTATCTAATTCAGGATCTGGAATGGAAGAAAACACTTGGACATGGATTCGGGTTAATTCTCGTGACAACGTGGTTACATAATTAGTTAACACATCAGATTGTAGTTGCAATTGCTGTGGAAAATAACAACCAAGTCTGGGGGCTGAACAAAACAGGATTTCATAAGGGGACAGGGAGTGTTCTCCCCTTGGTGTGTATCTGACACTAAACAGGGCAATGGGCAGACTGTCTGACCAACTCATACCAGTCTCTCGGGCCATTTTCAGCATTCTAGTTTTTAGAGTACCATTCATCTTTCCTACTTTCCCACTACTCTGATGGTGATAGGGAGTGTGGAATGCCAAAGTGACCCCTAGTGCGGCCCACACTTCTTGGTCACTGACGCTGTAATGGCGGGGCCCTGGTCACTCTCTTATCACTTCTGGGACTCCGTATCTACACACTACTTCAGTTAAAAGTTTATTTGCAGTGGTCTTGGCAGTCATGTTGGTTACTGCATAAGCTTCTGGCCAACCAGAGAACATAGGGCATACTCGAACCGCCCACTCTTTGGCATTTGGATGTGGTCAATTTGTATTCTCTGGAACAGGGGTTTTGCCAGATGCTTCTGTGGTGTCTTCTCTGCGCGTCCTGGGTTGCACTTGGCACAGATAGCACATGATCTGCAAACGTTTGTTTGTCAATGTGGTGATCCCAGGTGCTGTATAGTACTTGTTGATGAGGGAGTTCATAAGGTTCTTCGACAGGTGGGCTGCTCCATGTGCCCACTGGACCAGTGCTGGATACAGACTTCTGGGTAGGCAAAACCTCTTGTTGCTTTCAAGCAATCCATCCTTTAGAATTGCTCCCTTCTTCTTCCAGACTTCTTTTTCCTCTGGGCATGCAGTTCCTTCAAGTAGTCTTTGTTTGCTGGTAGAGTCTGTAGATTCAGGACTGGAGTAGAATCTTCTCCTGGTACCATCTCTCCTTCCACTTCACGTGTGCCACTTGCTGCTTGTTTGGCCGCTGTAGTTATTCCAGGGGCCCAGTAGTACTTGCTGATGAGTGAATTAATCAAGTTCTTTGACAGGTGTCCACTTCCACGGGCCCACTGCACCACTGCTGGGTAAATGTACTTGGGTAAACAGACTTTCCCTCTCACTTCGTACAGTTCATTCTCGTAGACTGCTCCTTTGTTACCCCAGCTCAGTCTCTCTTCTGTATGTACTCCTGTCTGCATTGAGATTAGGTAGGCCTTATCTGTTGGTATATGGACAGTCAGGACTGTTTCTGCTACTTCTTCATCCACTTTTAGCTGTTTCCTTGCAGCTTGTTTTGCTGCGGTGTCCACGAGGTGATTGCCTCGGGCTTCTTCGGAATCTAGCCTCGGGCTTCTACGGAATTCCTTGATTGCTGGCCCATGTTTCACCGGTGTTCCAGCGGCCGTTAGGAAGCCTCGCATCTTCGCATCTCCCATGATTCCAAAGTCATGTGCCACCCCAAAGGCATATCTGGAGTCTGTGTAGATGTTCGCTCTTTTTCCTTCAGCCAATCTGCACGCTGTGGTCAGTGCTTGTAGTTCAGCCTCTTGTGCAGACATCATTGATGGCAGGGCTGCAGCTTGCAGGACTGTATCTTCAGTGGTCATAGCCTGTGTGGTACTTGCCTCGCTCATCGGCAAACCTGGAGCCATCAACAAAAGGTGTGAGGGCTGGGCTTCTCGCTCACAGTGGGGAGATGTGTAGTTTCCATCTTCATCAGTTCAAAGCAGTTGTGCAAAGGGTCGGGGTCTTCAGACGCGAAGGGTCGAGGTCTTCAGACTCTTCACCGCCTCCCCCCTCGGGAAGTGGGAGGATAGTGGAGGGGTTTAGCGTGTTGCAACGCATTAGGGTGATATTCGGGCCGTGGACAGGTGTTTGGGTTGAACCAGGTTGAGTATAGCAGCAATGTCATGGGGTGCAAGCAGGATAAGGTGATGGCCAGGGCTAGGTCCGAGGTCTTGTCAAGCAAGGCTGGAGCAGCAAAGACAGCTCGAAGACAGGAGGGGCCTCCTCTGGCCACTGCATCCAATCTGCAGGATGCAGGATGGGCGTAGGTGGTTGCCGTGGGACTGGGGGTTGAAGCTTAAAGGTCTGCTCATAGTCTGGGAGTCCTAGAGCAGGAGTTGATGAAATAACTTGCTTGAGAATCTCGAAGTTGGAGATTGCTTCCGGGGACATTTGGAAGGGATCAGACTTCAGAGCATAGTAGAGGGGCTGCATCAGGAGGGAGGCTCCTGGGATCCAAGAGCGACAGTAGGAGATTAATCCTAGGAAGGCATGGAGGGATTTTGGACCCTGTGGCACGGGGATCCCCTTGATCGCAGCCACTCTCTCCTGAGTGAGATGTCGGGTGCCCTGAGAGATGCAATGACCCAGGGAAACCACCTTCTCTTTGCACCACTGTACCTTTTGTTTCGAGGCTTTGCATCCTTGGTCAGCTATGTAATGAAGGAGACTTTCTGAGAGGGTTGAGGTGTCTTCAAGGGTGTCTGCACAGAGTAGGAGGTCATCCACATACTGGAGGAGGGTCACTGTCGGGTGTTCCTTCTGCCATGCATCGAATATGGTAGCCATGGCTTTTGCAAACTGACTGGGAGAGTTCTGTGCTCCTTGTGGTATGACCGTCCAGGTGTATTGTTCTCCATCATGGGTAAATGCGAAGAGGTATTTACAGGAGGGATGAAGGGGAACGCTGAAGAATTTATCCGGCTCTCCTTTTGGGGTCTACTTCTTCACCGGGAACAATGGTGTGTTGCATGGGGATGTGCAGGGTATCAGAGCTGGTTTGAACGGTGCTTGGGAGACAAATGCCGAACGGGCCGGTGTGCGCACGCGCACACTGCCCGTTCAGCATTGCGGTCATCGGAAGCCTGCCCCTCAGGGGGGTGGGCTTGCGATGATCGAGAATACGATCTGCCTGTCCAAGATGGGCAGATCGTACGTTTTTTTAATCACTTTACAGACTAAGGTCTTGCGATGGTTGTACAATGTATGGCCACCTTAAGACTCTGTTCACACCTAGGCGTATCGAATATGCGCGTTTGTCGCGTGTTTTTACCGCGATTCGCGGTGAAAAAAACGCGCGTCTCCGAGGGCTACTTGTCTATATCCCAATGGAAACGTGCAACAAAAACGCTGCAAAGAAGCTCATGTACATTTTCAGGCGTAGGCCGTTTTGTAGCTCGTTCAGACGGGCTGAAATACGGCAAGGTGGGAACCATACCCATAGAAAACAATGGGATTTTCATGTTTGAGCGTTTTGTAGAGCGTTCGTAGAGCGTTGAACGCGCTACAAAACGTACAGGTGTGAACCAGGCCTTAAGGTTTCAGAGTGAAGCTTGCCTCCTGGAGGAAGGTCATGTGATCTCTAGAGTAGCCTCAGAACGAGGCTTGGCTCTCAGAAGGAAGAAGCTATTTGCTGCACCGAGAGGGAGGACATACGTAGGTAGGTGCAGTACGGCCAACGGCCACTAGATGCCCCCATGGGCCCTGGAGATAGATGCAGCTCTGGCCTGGGAAGACTCTGTGTCCCAGGAGAGTTGATTTATAGGGTGCGCCCGAGAGGGGAAAGAGGCAGCACCTCTGGGCTGATGTACCTCTCTCTCTAAAGTGTAACCCCAAGCAAGTAACAAGAATTGTGCCATCATCCCACCCGGGGGTGGCTGAAACGTATACTTTGTTCTGTTTCTACCTTCAAGTAAAACCAACTAAGACTATCTGTGTGGACTGGTTCTTCTCCCTCCAACCTCTGAGAAGGTGGGGTTCTACCGGAGTGTGATGTTGGACGGTATCGTGGCTATAACCATCTGAGGAGGGTAGGTGCGCAATGGGGCTATGCCTGACACAGGGTGCCGTTCATGGTGGCCTTTCTCCCTAAGGGGGAGGAAGCGCCGAATTCCGCAGAGGCGGTTGAAGCCATGAGGCCCTGCGTACGCAGTACTACACGTGTGGGAGTGTTTGTACGAGGCCAAGGCCGTGGCCCCTGACCGTGGGGTGTCTGGTTTCGAGTTGCATGCACAGGGTTACCCAGCCAACCCAAAGGGAACACTCACGCAACACCTCAAGCGTGAACCCCGCCTACTGGGCACCTCCCTGAAATGAGACGGGAACCTCCCTGAAATAAGGTTTTGCAGGTTGGGATGTCTGAGTTATGTCATCAATACCTGCATACATACCTACATACCTAACATACCTATGTAATTTATAACACAACAGTGTGACAATTGTTACTTCTATTATAATATATTATTATACACACAAAAAATTGATATCATCACTGCCACTTAAATGAGAAAAAGTTAATATATTGCTGCTCCCTCCACCGCCACTCTGTGGCAGTAGCATAGGCAGCCACCTGAGGGCAACAGGGGGGGGCATGTGGGAGGAAATTGTCGGAGGTCAGAGAGAGAGACAGCAGAGCACAGCGGTGTCACCAGCAGTGAGCGGCCAAGGAGTGAGCAAAGGGACCATCTGGACTCTCTGCCATGAACACGGACTCCAGGGACCTCGAGCGACTGCGAGCTGTCATCAGGTATTGACAAAAACGTCTATAGAGCCCTCCTGCACTCTGTCACATGCCCTTCCCACTCACCACTCCTTTGGCATAATTGATAGGCGCAGTACCCCAGATTGCACTTTTCACAACTATCTGTAGTTGGAATGCTCTGTAGAACTTAGTACAATAGGGATGCACCAATTCTGGTATTTAGGTATCGAGTACTGATATTTTTTTTCGGTACTTGCCGATACCGAGCACCAGAAGTCCCATTCAGGAAGCCAGGCGACGTGTAAAGACTCACCACCTGGCTTCCAGATTAGCAGGGAAGCCATCCCCATGCTTCTCGTCACTATGTGATGAGAAAGCATGGAGCCGGCTTCTGGCCAACCAGGAAGCCGGGCAGCATGTAATGACGCGCTGCCCGGCTTCCTGATAGAGGACGTATCGGGCTAGGCATCAAAACATTTGGGCCAGTACGTGGCGCCCTGCTTCCTGATTGGCCAGCTTCCCAACCGATCAGGAAGCCGGGCAGCGAATTATTACACGCTGCCAGGCTTCCTGGCAATCAGGAAGCCGCGCGCCCTGTAATGACGCGATGCCCGGCTTCCTAATTGGCCGAGAAGCCTGCTCCATGCTCCCTCATCATGAGGTGAGGGAGCATGGAGCCGGCTTCCCGGCCAATCAGGAAGCCGGGCAGTACTCACCCAAATACTCGGTATCGGTGCATCCCTATAGTACATTGCTTTTGTATTAGAGATTACTCTTATATTGAAAGTTGATGAGCTCTACAAGTGGGATTATAGTTTGGGATAAAGAGGTCAGTGACACACTGTATTGAAGTCCCATAATTCTCATACAAGGCAGTCAACATAGGTGGCATGAGGCCTCAGGCTTATCTCCAGATTAAATTGCTGGCAATGTATGGTAATAGGCAAACTGCATGGATCCATTGCACTGGTTAGCTGTCAAATTGGCTTCTGCTGTGTTATTGGCATCAGCTGTTAGGTTGAAGTCAGATGGGCGATTTATTTGCAGTGATCCCTTTGGATTCCAGGGTGCCTGGAGTCTAAAGATTGGTACAAGGAGGCCCGGAGAGGGCGAAGACTGGTACAGGGGGGCCTGGAGTGTCTGGCGAGGGTGAAGACTCATACAGGGAGTCCAGGTAGCTGGTGGTATTCTGCATTACTGTACTATGCATTTCTTGGATTTGTAGTCCTCTATAGCTGGTGGTATTCTGCATTGTTGTATAATGTATTGCTGGGATTTGTAGTCCTCTATAGCTGATGGTATTATTCTGCATTGCTGTATAATGTATTGTTGTGGCATTCAGAGAGACCTAGCTGAGCCACAGAGGAGAGGCTTGGAGCGATTTGAAGCCTCACCTCAATGGCGGATCAGTGCCTTTAGGCCCACCTCTGTGCTTTCTTCTTTTGGTGTGGTGGCGCCCCTCTTGATCCACCATGGAGGTGAGGCTTCAAATCACTTAATTAAAGTCTTTCCCCCATGACTAGAAGGGGCACCACTGGGAAAATAGAAGCAACCTTCTTCAACATTGCTACAGACATTCAATCAGATTGACTGCTTCTCCTGGCTATCTCTCCTCAATCTCTCTCCTGTATACTCCTCTCCCCAAAAAAATTGCCGCGTGCCGTAACAGTGTTCGGGTTTGGCTTGAAGAAAAGGTGGCAACCCAACATGGCAGCACTGCTTTTTTTATACTTGTTGTATCGACCCTGGGAACCGCTGCAACGGGAGAAAGGGCTGGACAGTGATGGAGATGATCTCCCCACCAACCATGCTACTCATCTTCTGCCTGCCGCTCTGGGCTCAAGGGACAGCTGCTATGGGCTCCTGTAAATTATGGGGCCCAGGGCAGTTGCCCCCTTTTGTTCTGCTGTAAAGATGACTCTGATCAGCAGCCCTGCTTGCGCTCCAAAAGTAACCATGGGGCCGCAAATGGCCCGAGGCCTGGTACTTTGAGACCCCTGGTTCTTGTGTGTTTATACACTGGGCTGGTACTGGCAGTCTACCAGATCTCTTTTTAAAAAAAACACAGCGCCTCTGTTTTGAACTTTGCAATATGGATGGACACAAGATGCATTGAGTTGGCTTGATATGCTTTGATGTGCAGTGCAGGCTCAATGCAAGTGCACATAGAAAACAATTGTTCTCTACAAGCCCTGCGCACACCATACATGTGCATTGGTATGTGTTGTGTAAAAATGCAGCATGTCACTGCACATTACTGTATGTCAAGGCACTGCAGCACATGGCATTTACAGTAGTTCCAGTTAGTGGTGTCCCTAGCATAATCACCGCCTGAGGTGGGAGGTTGCTGGTGGTTATGTCCTGGGAGTGGGTAGTGGAAGCTGGTTACTGGTGGTCATGTTCCAAGGGGGGGGGGGGGTCTGGGTGAGTTATTTGGTTCCCAAGGT
>NW_017308748.1:127104-130047 GCF_000935625.1 Nanorana parkeri | reverse complement strand
CAAGGGGGGGGGGGGGTGTCTGTGACATCACTGGTTGCCAAGAGTTGGATAGGATGCCGGCCAGAGCATCCTGGGCTGCTGAGGGCTGGGAGGGAATATGTGTATGTCCCTTACACATCTCCCCGCCCAGATCTTAGCAACCTAGGACACTCTGGCCGGAAAGGCCCATGTGACCCAAAGAGATGCCAGGGCCTCAGGCTGCCTCATTATAGTGACAGCCCTAGCTGCAGTTTTTAAAGTTCAGTTCGGTGTTTTTGTGGTTTTAAATAAAGTTGTTGTTTTTTAAAAGCCCTTCCATCTTCCTTCGTTTTCGAGTCTTCAGCCACTTGATTGGCCAGGCCCTGACGTAACTCTCACACATGCGCATGGGAGTTACTTCCCCTGTGCACGTTGGGTCTGCTGTGCATGCGCGACTTAATGTTCATAGAAAAAAAAGATGCTGAATGGCAGCAAGAAGCTTTGATGCCAGAATTTACTTACATAGTTATGTTTGTCATATGAAGTCTGCCGATCGGCATTTTTTTTAATGCCATTACTTCCACTTTAATATGGTGCAAAATGCACACCCTGCTCAAAAAGGCAGAACAGGAGCTACTAATTATTTTACCATGACTTATTCCATAATAGTAGACCTGTCTTGGCATTTCTATAAATTCTGACATTAGTAATGAGTTCAAACTAAAAGCCTAATCATCATGTACAACTTGTACTGGAAATACCAGTCCTAGGAACAACCAGCTATAAAATGGTCCTGATTTAAATCAATATGTATTTTTCCCACATAAAAATGCTTCTACAATAAACAAACATATTACTATAGAACAAGGCTTTCCCTTTTGTTATGTTCAGAAGAGAAATGAAGGAACATCTATGTTGAGGAACTTCTGAGTGTTTATTGCAGGTTTTTGGCAGCACTGTACTGGGCGATGTCATTGAAAGGTCAATAGAAGGCTGCATATTTGGATGCCCTCTGAAATGTTCACATGATATGTAATACCACTGATTATTGTGGTTATCCTTCATAGCTGGTTCAGGCACCAGGCTGAGATGTGTGACCATTGCAAACATTTTTATCATTGTATTGAATGTTGCATTGTACAGAATGTTGCATTGTAAAGCTGAGGAAATCAGAGAGTCATGGAGCGCAAGGAAAAGAGGGAATTGGGCGGAATGGCAACATGACAGGGGGAGAAGGGGAGCCAGAGGATAAAGGGTTAAAGTACAGGAAACAGGGAGAAGGGGTGGCTTACCAGATTGTAGGAGGTCCACAGGGGGGTGGGATTTCCAGAAGGGGTCTGCACGTGGATCCCAGGATCATTCCGGAAGAGAAGACGCCGGGAGCAGACGAGGAATTTCTCTTTTACTCCTTTCTTACAGCAGGTTAGATCATGAGTGCCTTGGATGATCTGCTGGCCCGGGTGCGGGAGGCTGCGGCGTCCCGTGGCGGTTCCTGGGTTAATTCCCGTATGGCTGCTGGTTTGGAGGCATCTGATGCTGCCCCTGAGGTGGCCAGTGACCCCCCTCGACGTGCTCGGTGGTTGCGGCCGCCGGAGCGCCTCAGCCCGGAGATTGTAGTGACTGGCAGTATCTCGGGCGGGTGGTCGAGCCCGCTCTGCCTTGCCTGGACGGACTGGCGCCTCTGGGTCTCGGGGGCCCGGGAAGGCTCTTGAGGTGGATGTCGGCGCAGGTGCCCGGCGCTCTGGGCAGCCCGTTGTGAATCGCGGGAAGCGGGCCGGGCAGTCTCATGGTCGGCTGCCTGGGCCTGAAGATCGACACTCATCACTGCGGCCTGAAGGGGCGGAGCCTGGCGTGCGGGTGGCGGCCCCGGCGCTGGAGGACGACGACCGGTCGGAAGGGGAGCTGACGGCATCTGATGGTGGTGACCTGGAGGAAGACGTCCCAGCAGTGACCTCTGACCTTGCGGCTGTGGGTTCCTCGGTGTCTCGGCAGCCTGGTAAGTTAACTACTGTTTCTTTGTCTCCTACTGTCTTGCATACTGTTGCGCAGAGCGCTCCTCCTCCCCCTGCGGTGGAGCCCGCCGTTGCTAAGACGGTGGCGGCGGAGGTTGACCGGGTCCAGTTGGCGGACGTGGCCAAGTGCGAGGTGTATGTGTGTTTTGAGGGGCTGGATTCTGTAGGGGGGGCGAGGGCCGATGGTGATTACACCTCTGGGGTGTTGTTTTTTCTTTGTCATCTTTTTCTCACAGGGGTGTCGGTGTCGGCGGTGGATCAGAAAATGGCGGGTCTCGCCTTTTTGTTTCACCTGATGGGGCTGGTGGACGCCACGAAAAGTTTCTTGGTTCGTCAGGCTTTAAAGGGGTATAGGAAGGGCCGCCGAAGTGTTTTGACGGACGGCGCCCGGTGTCCTTTGCGTTACTAGCTGCCGTAGCTAGGCAATTGCAGTCGATATGCGTGTCGCCTTACGAGGTGTTGCTCTTTAGGGCGGCATTTTTTATCGCGTTTTTTGGGGCAACGCGGATTGGGGAGGTGGTCAGTACCTCCAAGAAGCGAGGGGGCGGGCTGCAGCGGGGAGATGTTTGCATTTCGGACGTTGCGGCGACGCTGTGGATACGGTGGTCCAAGACCAATCAGCGGGGTCGGGGGCTGCGGGTGGAACTTTTCCAGGGTGCTGATCCGGCCTTGTGCCCGATCGGGGCATTGTGCGACTTCTTGGGGGTGCGCCCGGCTGCGGACGGTCCCTTGCTGGTCCACAGGGACGGCTTGGCGCTATCGAAATATCAGTTTGTTTCGGTTTTTCGGAAGTGCCTGGTGGGTTTGGGGGTTAATGCGGCTGAGTATTCTTCTCATTCTTTTTGCATCGGTGCGGCCACGGAGGCCTCGCGGTGGGGTTTGGATGAGAACATGGTTCGGAGGATAGGGAGATGGGAGTCGGATCGGTATCGGCTGTATGTCCGTCCGCACCGGCTGTAGTGTTGGTGGGGGG
>NW_017308748.1:126430-126689 GCF_000935625.1 Nanorana parkeri | reverse complement strand
AAGTTGAATTTTGCGTGCCGCATTATGCCTATGGGGAGGGTTTTTTCCAGGAGGTTGGCGGCGGCCACAGCGGGGGTGTCCGCTCCCGGTCACTTCGTTCAGCTGAACAGTGATCTACGGGAGGACCTGAAGGTGTGGCAGTTGTTCTTGGCGGCGTACAACGAGCTGTCGTTGTGGATGGACGGGCCGGTAAGTACTGTGGAATTGGACATGTTCACGGATGCGGCGGGGTCGGCAGGTTATGGCGCCTATTTCAAAG
>NW_017308748.1:124312-126407 GCF_000935625.1 Nanorana parkeri | reverse complement strand
TTTTTCATGATTGGGGGGAGGGGGGGTTTACAGGACCTGGTTGGTAGTGGTTGTTTGTCTTTTATGTTGTTACAGGTCCCCATCCACTGCTGGTGTGGATTTTAGGACATTCATTTGTCTCCCCAACGGCCGACAACTGGGGGTCCTGCGGAGTGAGGCAGTCCTCCGTTGGATCGGGGTTCCCGGCATGGCGTGGTAGACCGCCAGATGTTCTGGTGTTACATGCTGGGGGGAATGATGTGGGCCAACGTTCCATGCATGAATTGATTCGCGACATCAAGTATGATTATTTGCGGATGGTGGCATCTTTCCTGGGTTTGGTGGTGGTTTGGTCAGACATAGTGGCTCGCACTTCATGGCGCGCTCTGTGGATAGTTTGAACAAAGCTCGCATCAAGATCAACAAGGAGGTGGGGCGCTTTGTGGCGCGTAATGGTGAGGTGGTGGTTCGCCATCGCGAACTGGAAGTGGACACGCGGCATACCTGCGTGGTGGATGGGGTCCACCTTAATGCGGTGGGTACAGACCTGTGGTTCTCTGGGCTCCAAGATGGTGTACAGAGGGCCTTGAGGTTGTGGCGGGGCTCTCAAGCGTAGGTTTCCGATTGTGTCGCTGTGGCGGTTTGGGGTCCTTGAAGGCGTTAGGTATGCCGTGGGTTTATTGACAAGGATTGGTGACCCATCATACGTGTGGTGTCCTTTAAGTGGTGGTCAGTTGGTTTGACCACTTAGTTTAGGTTAGGTTTAACAGATATTGGTCCCCGAGGCGGTGGTTTGCGGCTGGGGGCCCGATTAGTAATATCTGAAGCCGCAGATACAGGTATGGGACGGCATTCCAGTTATTTGAAGCACCTTCAGGGATCCGGAAACCTGGGTTTAAACTGGATAAGTGTGTTAATTGGTTATGAGTATATATATATATATCAGAGTTATTTTTCTATTCAAGTTTGTATTTATTTTGATATGGTTATTAAAAATACAAGTGGCTGCTGTATGGAGCAGCCACTTGTATGGAGGCACTCCATACAAGTCTGGAGTGCCTTATTTTAAGGAGAATGGTGGTGGCGGGAGGTCACAGTAGAAAAGGGGGTCCCTCTGAAAATACCCTTGCCATGCTGTCTCTATTTGTCCTGGTGACCACTATCGTTAGGACAGCAAGTGATGGAAAATCCCAGAGATTACAGTTGTTATTGTAACAGGAGGTAAGGGAAAATCTTCCAATACGGTCTCCTAGACAGACAGCAAGAAAAACATATGACTGCTGAGAAGCATAGGCCTAGAGAACTCCAACATTGATATGTAACCTTGCCCACAAATGACATGGGCACCAATTAAGTTGAAAAGGGCAAGGCCACAGCTTCATTGCAGTTTCAGCATAACACCTTAACCAGTACCTGTCACAGTTACACTGTAAGTACCCCTAAAAAGTCTAATGAAAATGGTGTGCTTGTCCTTACCATCAGTGAGTTTGGCATTATCATGACCCAAACGTCAGCTTGAGGGCATTGCCCATTAAAGTAACATTCTTTAGCTGGCAAGGTAGACTGCCAATAAAGTTGTGACGAAATATTATTATTAACTTGGGTGACTGGCTAGGTTATTTCTTCTTATGCTGAAGTGTTCTGTACACTTGTGGAATGTCACTGCAATGCCTTACTGGGAAAATTTGCTGTGCCCTTTCATACCATGTAACCGTAGTCAATCACAACGAAGCTACTTTACATTAACTTAATGGATAATGCCTAATTAAAAGGCCATGCTTCAGTCAGTCAAGCCTACATTTTTCTAGGTGCTCAAGGTGCCTTCATTCTGGCAGAGGGGTTAAACCATTCCCTAAATGATACATTAATAGTTTTTTGTTCCATACTGTTTTATTTCGGTTTATTCATGTAAAATAAGCTTGGACTATCTCATAATAATATATTCAGTTCTCAGGCATCCCAACCTGAAAGAATTAATTTCAGGGAGCTGCCCTTCTTATTTCATGAGAAGGGCAGAGGGCCTTTCATATGGGGGAGAGGGCACCTCCCTGAAATGATTGCAGATAGCAGAGAAGCTAATGCTTCTCTTGCTATCTGCTGTTTTTTTCTGGGGGGG
>NW_017308748.1:110001-123926 GCF_000935625.1 Nanorana parkeri | reverse complement strand
AAAAAAAAAAAACAGACAGCAGGGAAACGTTTAGATAGATAGAGCAGAGTAAACCTTTCCGGGATAAAATGTTTCTCTCCCGAGCATCAGGGGGCCACTATCTTATAGCAGGAGACTCCCAGGACGTCTGGGAGAGTTGAGATGTCTCAGTTCTTCTCACAGGCCTTGCTCCTTTTCTAAAATTCTCTCCCACATGCCATTCTGCACTCTCCAATCCTTGAAACCTTCAAAACCCACCTATTTAAAACTGAACTATTACAAAATAATAATAATAATAGAAATAAAGTACACAATAAATGCGCTTATAAAATCCTGGAACCATCCCCCAATCAACCGCCCAGTCACTATCCTCCCCTGGTTCGTGGAAACATTTTCAGCAGTGAAACCAGTCCATGGTGCCAAATAGAATACTTCCGGTCCATGGTGCTCTATAGAATACTTCATCAAATAGCTGAAGAAGAACATGTACACACACTGCTATTACGTATTCTGTGTAATCCTGACTGAGCTGGCTCTAGAGCAAATGAGTCATTGTAGGAAGTGAAACTGTATTTCATTGCTGCAGGCAGCGCCGGCGCAGACAAGAACTAGGCCAACAATATTCTGTCTGAAGTATAGTATCACTGATGAATGCACAATGAATAAAAAGATAGTAGACAGAGCACCTGACAGTAGACACTGAATCGGTAAATTGTCTAGTTACTATAAACCCTAACGTCTTGTTCCTGAAAGCAGGCACAGTGGGCTGTAGTAACAAAGTACATTTGTGTCAAATTTAGTATTCTCTTCACAGCCTTTGTCTGAAATCATTAATATTGGAATTGGTTCTAGTGGCAATATTCTAACTAAATGCAAGAAGAGCATTACCTGGAGGTCACTGAAAACACCCGACCTTCTACAACAATTTCCTTATGTACCTTATCTCTAATTCAATGAGCTGGCAATGAGTATCTAATAATCCAGTGAATAAAAGAAAAAAACAAATGGTGTTTTTATTGCAGTTTAAATACTGTATATCTTTTTTTGCTGTCTGCAGTTTTTCCACACTCATAATGTAAAGGGGCTACTTCTAACTGGCTGCCAATGAAGGCTCCTTGACCGCAAGGAGAGAGAGCCTTGACAACTGAGATCACGCTGGTTCTGACAGGGGTAAAGCTAATCTATCCCTCCCAACAGTAATGGTACCTTATTGGAGGATTAAGAATTAGGGAGGAGAGAGGTATATGACCATCAAGAAGGACAACAACCACCCACCCACCCCTTATAAGTACTTTGTCACAGCTTTATTTCATGGTTTAACCCTGCCAGCTTAAACGTTCATGACACTAAGCCATATTGAGTTTCTTGAGTAGTTTGGACATGTGTCTGGAACTTATGATGAAGACAGGTTGTTCTCAATGTTATACTGTTATGATGTTCCTGGGTGCTCACAGTTCAACTGTGACTGGCATATTTAGATGTGTTTTTTGGAATTAATAAAGAATTGTTATTAAAGATGTTGGAAACTGAATAAAGCTGTGGCCTTGCCCATCCAACAAAGAGTATGGTGTTTGTCTCATCATTTGTGCGGATGGGCAGGCATAATAGGAGTAGTAAGTGGTCATACATCAATCAATGATCCTCAGCAGTCATGTATAGTGTCATACTTCCGATTGACCGTCAATGTAAGAAGACATTCGCTGACCATCAATGTAAGGATCATTCTTACCTCACACTGACAAACAATAAAAGGGTACGCCTGACCACCAATGAAAAGAAAATGTTTCCTCTCACTGTCCACCAGTGTAAGAAGCATTCTTCCCACTGATTACCATTGGTAATGGAGTGTTTTCTTTCCACTGACCACCCATGAAAGAAAGCCCTTCTCCACTGACCACTTGCCTACCAATGTAATGGAACCCTTCTCCACTGACCACCTGCCTAACAATGTAATGGAACCCTTCTCCACTGACCACCGATGTATGGGGTATTCGTCCTCCTCACCATCAGTTATTCCTTTATTATTGTTATGTTTATTTTATGATTACTGAAAGTATTTTTTTATGTAGAGGATGATGGTGTTAACAAATGATCTGCTCTGGCTATCAAAAAAACATCACTGCTCCCTCCTATCCATCAGCCAACATGCAGTAAATTGGGTTTCTGCTGGGCACAGCCTGCTTCTAAGGGGTTATAAATAATTACAGCATATTTTGTGTGCTGCCGGATAGGAGCAGGTGATAATTTATCCACACATTGTCTGATGAACAAAGTGGTCAAGCGTGTGCCGACATGTAGCTCGAACTCTGGAGCCCTTAGGGCTATTTAGGCTGTGATGTCCAGTCCTCCTGTGCTGTGTGATTGTCAGCTACACCCCTCTTCCTGAGTTCCTGCATTCTGATCAGCTTACCTGTTACCAACCCCGCTTGTCTTCTCCCGCTGTTCTTCCATGTTCCTGATACCCTTGCTTCCAACCATCGCTTCTGCCTCACACCTTGCACCGCACTGAGCGCATGTTGCTGACTTCGGCCTGTTCCTGACTATGTTCCTGTCTTCCGCCTTGGTACCTCACTGCCATGACCATGGACTTCCTGAAGACCTGTTCCTGAAGTGCTTGTCTGTGTCTGCACCTTGCCCAGGGTCTACTAGTATCGCAGAGACTGTTGCCTGGCAGAGTCATCGTCACCCGGCACCCGTGCCCCTCTGCGCTTCTGTACCCCATTCAGGCACTCTGGGACCAGAGTTTCAAGAGTGGTCATCCTAATCAAATCAGACTTCCCAAAGGTACATGGAGACTGGGGACATGCTTGATAAATTCACCTCTGTGTGTAGTAAGTTGCCAAAAGCAACGGGTTTATTTTCATTTTTTTGATTGTTTTGCTCATTTTTGCTTGTAAATAGTGTAAGTAAACTGCACGTGTGCTTTCACCTGAAGAAATCGTTGCTTGCTGTGCCTATTTTCTGTGGAGTGAACTCATCCAGGGAGTCACACACACCCGCTGCCAAGCTAACACCCTCACAATGGGCAGTACAGAACTTGTAATATTAATCTTGTGGTAAAACAACCCTCTGTCTTCCTGATGCCCTGCGTCACGGTGACCCCCAGAGCCACATATAACCTCACATCAGTTTTCACATTTGTGCCACAACACACAAGATCCATTATAAAAATCAGAGGAAAGAGCCATAAGGGAAAAAGGGATGATGACACTACATAAAAAGTAATATATAAGAAAATTATTTACAAAACCATCTGCTAGAAGCCAGTGTAATAAGTATTTTGGATTTCTTTTTTTTTTTTTACAGCTAATAGCAAACTACACTTCAAACTGTCTAGCTGAACTGCAACACTGTTAACTAGGGATGAGTAAATGGGGAGCTGGGTACTGCCATGGGGGACACTTAGCAAAGCAAAAACATAATTATTATTTTTTTTAGCATGTCAAATTTTTATTGAGAATAATAAAACATTACACAACGAGCAAGCATTGATATGCCGCAGAGACTATATATCAGTGCGCAGACTGAAATCCAGACATGTCAAGCAAACCACACCCATAAATTGAAACTGAATAACTATATCCTTGCATCATGGATACGCTCCACAGGAATGTTGCACATCAAATATGTACAATATAAACACCAAGTAGCAGACCCCATAGCCATAAGGGTCGGTACTGTGGGGAGAAGACCAATTTGATCCATGAGGGGTAGTCGTGGGTGCAACAGGAGGAACACTCTTGGTGGAAAGTGGTGGGAACCTTGACTGAGAGCAATAGATCAAGGGTCAAAGGACGTCCTGGGGTCCTGGGGAACCCGTCAGTTTAGCCTCGAGGTACCAGTTGGACAGTTTAAAAATGGACATCAGATCTTGCAGCTGTTGTAACGTAAACTCTGCTGCAACATAAGATGTCCAAGTAGCAAAAAAACGTTTTAGTGCGTGCTTGATTATATTTCGTGTCCAGCTTGTCCAGTAACAACAAGCGATTCAACAGGCGGAATGTGGCCAAGGAAGGGGGCTCAGATAAGATCCAATTACACAGGATCGCCTTTTTGGCTGTCTGAAGACAGAGATGCTCCCAGCGGGTAGGGCAGGAAGGGTTCAGGAAGGGTTCCTGTTTGTGGGCAGGGGGAGGGCATGCAGTAGAGAGAAGGTTGGGGACAACTTCCTGTTCTTATGTGAGTGCACATTCGTGAAGGACACTATGGCGGACCAAAAGTTTTGTATATGAGGGCAGGGCCATAGTAGGTGCAGGAGGTCAGGTAGGGGGAGAAGGTACTTCGGACAGGCAGTCAACCATAAGGAAGTACCCCTGGTGGGGATATTAAAGGCATGATATGCTCTATGTACCATTTTAAAGTATATTTCCCGCCAGGACTCATTGATAATGACCTTCCTGATTTGTTGCCAACCCTGTTCCCCCATATGGATTGTGTCCTCAGTTGTCATGTCCAAAAATTCCGGCCAGCGGCCAATGTGGGACGGTACTGAGGTGGAAGATTCCTGTATGTAGGTAACTACTATCACGTACCTAGTATGGAGACCGAAGGTTAAGTGTGCTTTACATTTCCTAAACCGATAAATACATTCACACTACTGTTACAAGGATGGCAAAAGTGGCAGACAGGGGCGTCCGGGGAAGAGGCAGAGCTGGAGGGGGGCCAAGTGCCTCTGGGTTGTACTTGCCCCCTGGGCTAAAAGTTGCCAGTCAGCCCCTGACGGGGAAGGTGGGTTTTCTGTAGCAGTGCAATGTCTACCCTATGTTTTTTAAGGTGACGTATTACCTGCCTCCTTTTTTGGGGCGTCCTAAGTCCCTTGACATTCCAGGAGGAAACTTTTAAGGCGGTTCCCATAACTTTCGAGGTGATGGCATGATAATGAGGTCATAACAGACCAATAATCTGCAGAGGCGAGTCGTTACCTGTGTCCCAGTGCTCCAGGAACGACTCCGGTTCAGCGGACCCACGACACCAGGGGGAAGGAGGTGCAACCCAGTGGTTACTCGGTTGTTGAGAAGAGTGTTGAGAGAGGTCTTCATCCACATGGCTGGATAGGTGTGTCTGCTTGCGACTAGTAGTGCATAAACAAAAACAACAACGATCACAAAATAAACTTTAACCTTCAGGTAGGAACAGATACCTGTCAAGGACTTTTTCCGGATGGTGGTGTACATAGGTCTGGCCACCTGCGACGGGGGAAAGGTTAACCCCTCAAGGAGCCACGGTGGACATGGGGTCGAGAACTTCCGGTTGCTACGCCCCGCCACTGTTGAAAAAAAATAAGTCTCGAAACATAAACGATAACCCAGTGAGGAATGAAGAAAAAGGTGCAGCGATGTTGCCTCCATGTACCGAGGTGAAACCTCCAGCAGCCTTGCTGAGCCTACCTTCAGGTCCCGCGCTGCAGAAATGTACAGATGTCAGCGGTATAATGTACAGTACAAAGGACAGCAGTATGGCGCACAGTACAAAGGTCAGCGGTATGACGCACAGTACAGAGATCAGTAACAATGCACAGTACAGAGGTCAGTGATGTGACGGAGAGTACAGATGCCAATGGTATGGCGAACAGTACAGAGCTCAGCGGTATGACACACAGTACAGAGGTCAGCAGTATGGCGCACTGCAGAGGTCAGCAGTACAGAGGTCAGTAATGTAACACACAGTACAGAGGTCAGCAGTATGACACACAGTACAGAGGTCAGCAGTACAGAGGTCAGTAATGTAACGCACAGTGGAGAGGTCAGTAATATAACGCACAGTGCAGAGGTCAGTAATGTAACACGTAGTGCAGAGATCAGTAATGTAACGCACAGTACAGAGGTTAATAATGTTACGCTCAGTACAGAGGTCAATAATGTTACGCACAGTACAGAGGTCAGTAATGTAAAGCACAGAACAGAGGTCAGTGATGTAATGCAAAGTGCAGAGGTCAGCGGTATAAGGCAGAAAGAATAGGGACTTACAGTGCACACAGCTGATGTGACTCAGGTGCCCTCTTCCTCTCCTGGTGGTGGTGGTGGAGGGGTACAGCAATGTATCCTCCAGCAATGTATCCTCCATGTCTGAGGTGGAGCCTCCCTCCTGTCCTGCCTCTCCTGTGCTGTCCTGCCAGTCGGGCACGAGCAGGAAACCGGCTTTGAATGTAAACAGCCAGCGATGGCTGTTTACATACAAGCGTTCGGGCATCTGTAGAGACGCCGGATCGCTTGTAATATGCGGTCGGGTGTGCGCCCTCCCCCCTCCGTCGCCGCCGCTGCTGGCGATCCCGGGCTCCGCTGTTCCCGGTGTGAGCCCGGGACCATCACAGCAGCTCTGCGGCCGGAGATCAAACGGAGCTCAGTACATGAGCTCTGTTTGATCTCCTCTCCTCTTCTGAATGCAGGCAGTGATGTGTATTACATCACTGCCTGCATTCAGTGTCACAGAAACCGGAGAGAAACTGGTGAAGCAAGTCTCTGCTTCATCAGCTTCTCTGGGGGTCCTAAGGTGACATTAGGGGTCTTAAAGACCCCTTATGTCTCCATATAGAGGACCTGTCACTGCAAATTGGCTATCACATAGGGAGCTTGTTTGCTCCCTATGTGACAGCAATAAAGTTCAGTGGAAAAAAAAAGGTTTAAAAAAATGTAAGTTACAAAAAAATTTAAAAATCACATATCAAAGCAATAAAAAAAAAAAATTAAAGTCCCCCGCCCCCACATGCACACGCGAACATGCATCAAGCCCGCCTACGTGCGAAAACGGCGATTACATCCATTGCGCCGCACATGTTGCATATTGCCGCGAACGTCAGAGTGAGAGCAATAATTGTAGGGCCATTAATCACGGATGACACTAAACTGATGAGCGGCAAAAGTTTTTAAAGCGTCGGCTATGGTCAATTTTGAGTATGGTTGTTTTTTGCAATTTAACGCGTGCGCGCAATTTTAAAGCTTGACATGTTTGATGTTTATTTACCCGACGTGACCCCGTCCTTTACATTTTACCAAAAAATTGGGTAATAATAAATGTTTTATAACATAACGTAGGGAGAACAGGGTTTTTTTCAATATTTTCAGTACTTTTTTCATTATATAGTAAAAAAAAAAAACCCTGCAGTGGTGATTAAATACCACCAAAAGAAAGCTCTATCTGTGCCCAAAAAATTGTATAAAATGTATTTCAGTACAGCGTTGCATGACGGAATAAATGTCAGTCAAAGTACCGCAGCACTGAATACTGAAAAATGGTCTGGACAGGAAGGGGGTATAAACACCCCGGTCAGCAAGTGGTTAAAGAAACTGATTATTTAGGATCAGACTAGAACAAATAAAAATATTGCAATGCTGATCACATGGTTTCTGATGGAGGATTCTGTGTTAGTGATATTGAGCATTGACATCAGACAAATCCTGCCATGAGCTATTTTTGGAATAAGGTAAATATTTTAGCTGTTTCACTCACCTATTATTAAAGCCAAATATTTATTAATATGGAAATGCTTTTTTTATTACAGGACCACTTCAATATGGCAGTGATATGTAAGCTAGATAGCCGGTTCAGTAGATATAGAGTTCATTTATTTTATGACTCAACCTTGTTAAAATTATATGGAACAATTTATCAGCCACTTAATTACCCTGCGGGAACAGGTTTGATCTGGAAATACTGGTTAACTTCATAAGTGCATCAACAGGTTCATTTAAGGTTTATAATTTTATATCAATCAAATCTGGAAAGGTCATAAGGTAGTTTTGCTTATTGAGTACTACGGGTACAGATATTTACAGTTTTATCAAGTTTATCTTTCCATGCCTCTAGGCAGGATTTTCTGGTAGAGGTAATCTGCAGATTTTTGTTTACAATAATGTACATTTATAAAAGTGTATATCTCAACAGGGATAAACGTTTATTGTTATGAGGGTAAAAGGAGTCCAAAGATAATGTAATACTATTATCCTAAAAACATACTGTTATGCTTGCCATAGATGGGCAGTGTGACGGACCGCCTGGTACCCCGACTGGGTACCTCCGTCAGAATTAAGCTTCCTCCACTCTGGAACCAGAAGCAAGTGAATATAGCAAGGGCTTGCCCCAAGAATCAGACCGCACTGTTTTGGAGTAGAAACAGGAACTGGTTTATTGAAGAAAATGCACAGAGTTTATACCTCACAGAATCAGAGTTTGGTTTGTTATCCTGAACAATTCACTCCCCCAGGCAGCCGGGTGCCTGCATAGGAATTCCTTCAGCATAGACACCCTTTGAGCATAATGAATGTCCTTAAAGGAGAACTATGGGGTCAGGGCTTTTCCCCATAGTTCTCCTTAGGGTAACGGGAGGACACAGACTAGCGTCCTCCCGTTACCCTAAGCTCAGTATACCGCGAGCTACAGCTTGCGGTATGCTGAGACGCCGTAGCGGATCCCGACATCGATGTCGAGATCCGCCCAGCTGTGTGAGTGACAGCTGGCTCTGCCTATCTAGAGGAAGCCAGCTGCACCCGCCCCCTCCCCCGTCTGTTCCGCCAGTCTGGCAGAGAGCCGTGACAGGATTGAGAGGTGAGCGAACGCCGGTATATGTTCGCTCATCTCCCGATCTACTGAGCCGACCTGTGACACTCTCATTGTCACAGGTCGGCTAGAACTATGAGGTGAGTGAAAAGCACTCACCTCATAGTTCTCCTTTAATGTCCTCAGATAAGAGCTTGATCACATAATTCTAAACAATGCCCACCACAGACATCCAGCTGCCTGTGCAGATTGATAGCCCTATTGGGGTGATCCCTGCTGGTCCCCGCCATGAGAGTAAGGCTGGGGACCTGGTTAGGCAGAAATTTAACTAGACAAGGTGGAAGTCCGGATGGGCAAAGAAGTAAAATAGTGACAAGCTCCCCCCAGATAAAATATTAAACAGGCAAAACGCACAGCAAACAGAGTTCTCCAGGGGATTAGAACCCTGCAGCCCTAGGTCTGTTACAGTTCCTTGTAACCCAAGAGGCCTGAAAGGGGGTCTCCATAGTCATGGGTCCATAGACGCAGGGAAGGAGGCTGGCCCCCAGGCCCCTCCAGGAGCCCAGGTCACGGTGGGTTCTGTGGGCTGATTGGGGTTGATTTACTAAAGGCAAATGGGCTATTCACTTTATAAGGACATTTACACTAAGCTTAGTGAATGCGATGAATGTCTGCTGACTTCCATCATTCAATCATGTGCAAGCAAAAACAGCACATTCACTAAGCTTAGGGAAATTTCCCCCGCAATGTTAAAATCTCTTCGCAAAGTGAATCAACCCTGATGCCTCCCAACCCTGATGACAAAGAGATATCTGACTGCCCTCGGAACTGCCAGGGTTCGTTGTGTGATACACGTGCTGCACAGGCACTTATTAAAAAAACCTGACCCTCCTGCGGTGGGAAACATTTGCTATGATTCCCTAGTGTAGACCTAAACTTTGGGATGGATTCTCCCTTAGAAATTTGCACTTACATTTGATACATCATTCTGTACCTTTTCTGGAAGTTGTTAGTAGTGAGTCTTTCCTAATCCATATTCAGGGTGTAAAATGAAACATGGTCACACCTTAACACCCCACCACCACCGCCACCACTTACTTAACCATTCACAGATCCTGTCAAAGGAGAAACTACAAGTCTATCAGCCACCACAGCAGGGGGACTTGTGGTTCTCAATGGAAAACAAGTGTAGTGACATCTCCGTACTTGTAGTCTATTGAAACTTCCTACCATCCGTGTTACTGATTACCTCAGTACGTACATGGATGGGAGGAAGAGTATGCAGGAACCAGAGCATTGTAGCAGTGAGCTGCTGATCACGGTTGCATGCTTTACTGGCTGCTCTGAAAAAAGGTGTAGCGCTCACCCCCGAAGCAGCCGCTGAATACGAACTTGGGCTCTCCTACCTGTTTTGCCAGCCACCGGCCCCTTTCTCAGATCCAGCAACACCGACACTCCGGAACAGAACAGGCTCGAGGATTGTAGGATACCCGCGTAATCCGGAACAGAACAGGCTTTAGGATTGTAGGATACCCGCGTAATAATTCAGAGGACTCTATTCTCCCGTATCAACGGCTAGAATCAGTAGCACAATGGTCCTTTAAGACCTTGAGAGAGAACTATCTCTGGACTTCTAATGCAACAACTGGCTGCTCTTCAGTAAAGCCCCTCGGAATAGGGTGAGGGATCTCTTACAGGGTTCCAGACGGTAGCTCTCACCGGCTCCTCTGCGACACTCCTCGATAAGCAGATTCCACCTCCAGCCCAGCTTCCATCAGGTTTCCTTACAGCAGCATCTGAAGTCTCTGGGCCCTCAGCATCTGCCACTTGCTGAGGTGCATACCAGATATCCAGTAGTATCTTCGGCCTCTAGGCCCCCAGCATCTGCCACGTGCTGAGGCCCAGGCCAGGCATCTATTTCACACAGACCTCCTCCCATGGAGGGCTCCTGGGGGCGGAGAGAGTCCTGGAAAGTGTCCCCAAAGCTTTTATCACCTGCCTTCAGCCATACCTCTGAGTCATCCTGCTCGGGGATTGGTTAGGGTCAGGTGCACCGTCACAGTCTGAGGATGGATCCTCCCTCACTATGTATGCTGAGTCCCCAACCCAGCAACAGGGGGAGCAATCAATCCAGCTAACTCAGGGAAACCTGTAGAACGCCGAACTCAGAAAAAAACAGCATCTAGACTGATTACCGACCAGATATACACTAAATTTAATAGCGACATATCAGAGGGCGCTACAAAGGTAATAAATGAAATTTTTTCTTTTATGAATGTGAGTACTAATAATTAGTAATCTGTCTTGTGTCCAGGGATAGTGATCTATTCCAAACCACATGTAGTCGTATTACATACGATTACATGTGGACTGACGCTTACAGATCGGGCCGCTGTCACCCAGTCATTAACTTGAAGGGGTGACAGCAGCCGCATCTAAACAGGTAATTTGGGATGCCTGCCACAGAAATCCATAGGTTCCTGCTGCAGGATTCCCAAATCACATAGTGTGAATGAAGCCTTAATGTGGTCTCTGCATTAGTTTATTTGGTGATCCAGCTACCAGGTTTGTTATTTTTCAACTTCTAAACTGTCCAGCAATAGTGGCACATAAAGGGCTAGGAAGAACTCTTTACCACTGACAGGAGTGTTTACATTGGTCATCCTTTATTCATTTATTTAAAAGCTTTATAACAAAACAGGAAAAACCTGTTGCTGTAACTACTTTAACGACGTGAAGACCCTGGATGTTAGACATCCTTCCTGTCCAGGCCATTTTTCAGTATTCAGCGCTGCAGTACTTTGACTGACATTTATTCACCGAAAATTACTGAAAATAATTTTATATAATTTTTGGGGGGACAGACAGAGATTTCTTTTGGTGGTATTTAATCACCACTGGGATTTTTATTTTTTACAACTTTTTTTTTTACACTTAACTGTATTGCTATCACATAGGGGGCTAACAATCCCCATAGTGAGAGAGGCTTAGTGAGAGAGGGTGTTACATGTATGGGGGTGAATGGGTAGGATGCAGTCCATGGAGAGAAAGCTGCAAACCACAGCTATTATTTAACATTTTGTGACAGCTGTAATTGGTCACAGCGTTCACATGATACAGAGCCAATTTCACTGGCTCTGTACCTTGTTTTGTGAATTTCACTGTCCAATGGACAGTGAGGTCACAGAGAATTGCTTGTGTGCACGCTAGGAGGTGTGTGCAAGCAGAGAAAAAAAAATCACTGTATAAGTTCAGCGACCGACACTGGAGTGCTAGCCATCCGTCCATTGATACACAACAGACAGACGACAAGCGGTTATAGTGTCAGGTGGAGTTCAGCTTTAGTTTGTCAGTCAAGTTGTCTATATCCCAGATAGCAAGGATAACTTGCCACAAACTTGTGTCGGGGTTAAATTGTAATTTTGTTAACTTGCTGCACATATTCCTGGCAAGTTGTAGACTTGCAGAACACTCGCAGCACAAGTTCTAGTTGACACTTTTTGAATTTGTAGCAAATTTGCTTGGCAAGTCTACAGCAAGAGTCCTGCAGGTCTTAGCAAGAGCTCTGCAAGCTCGCTGGTCTGGAGACTTGCAATGCAAACTTGCTGTAATTGTGCAACAAAATTGTGAAGCTTGGCAAGTCTGCAAGAGTTTAGCAAGTCATTTTCAAACTTGCAGCACAATTTCTTGCTATCTGGGATCTGCTAGTCCATCTAACACTACCCTTTTCACAGGGTATCCACGTTTAATAACTGACAAGCTGCAATATATTAAATGTTGGGTTTACATACACTTGAAGTGATTTTGCTAAGAGCAGTTGTGCCACGGGGATGAATTTCCCATTTTTAGTGGAGGTATCACAAGCACATGGATTTGAAAGAAATAAGAAGGCACAAAGATTTACAAGAGGTTATTGTATATTTATTGGAGAGCTTTTTTATACACAAATTGCTGTGTGGACTATTTGTATTTTGGTTTGAAGGTTGTCAGTTTGATATATCTAAACACTTGTCACTACATGGGGGAATAGCGGTGGGTTGCTTCACTTTAGATTGTATATTGTATGTTTAGATTTATTAGGAAAAGCATGTGAATTGAACAAATTGAACTACTTTTAACTGGTACAATGATTAACTGTTCTTGGAAACCTGGGCCAGCAAGTTCTTTATAAGAGCAACACCTATGAAATGCACAGATAATTAGGGCTTGGGTGCAAATAATTACCCAATGACGTTCAGCGATGAGCCATTGTCACCCTTTCATTCTAAGGACTAGAACAGAAACATTTCCATCTTGGTTGAACAATTTTGTAGTAGCTGGCAACACCCAAGTTTTGATCTTGTTTATTGTGACCAACATCATCATACCAAAATACTATTGATTACAATCAGCAGGCTTAAGTGAGGTTATCTAAACCAGTGGCGCCCAACATTTTTCGTTCGGAGATCTACTTTTCAAATGACAAGCTCAATGAGATCTACCAACGAAAAAACACCTGCATTCAGGGGGGGGGGAGAAAGCATGGCGGTGCATTGAAGTCAATGGCACCGCAGCCACACCCCTCACCCGCAGTGCAATCGCCCACATCTGGAACGCAGGCACCTAAGTGCCTGCGTTCCGGTCCGGTGTGATCTGCAAAAATGCTGCAAGCACTATTTTTGCAGATTGCACTGGACCGGAATGCAGGCAGGCGATTGCACCGTGGGCGGGGGGGGATTGCACCTGAACGCAGGGAGTCGGCCGGCTTGCATTCCAGTGCGATCTAGAGGCGCCAGCGTCCTGTCCTCCCGCGGTGCTGTGTCTGGCGTTGCACACGATGAGAGGTGGCCTGCCCCTTTACGCTTGGCAGAGGCAGCGGGGGATCCGAGGAGAAGTAAGGAAAGCACTTCAGCCGCGGGGGGGGCGCTGTCACAGGAGCATGTACGGTGAGGAGAGAGAGCCGCCGGATGTCTGATCCATGGCGAGCGGCTTTCCTTCTCTCTCCTCACCGCTCGGCGTGCTGCTGTGATAGCGGTTCTGCCCCCTGCCGCCACCTGCAGCGCTTCGTTCACTTCTCGAATCCCCGCTGCATACAGATGGGGGAGAGCAGCGGGGTTCCAGAGAAGCCCCACGGCAGGAGGACAGGATATCACGATCTACCAGGGATCATTTTGCGATCGACTGGTAGATCATGATCGACCTAATGGACACCCCTGATCTAAACCATATTACATTTTTGCAGACATAGTTACGTAATTAACTAGGTTAAAAAATGGCACATGCTCATCAATAGGAGTTAAAGGCATAGTTCAGTTTTTACAACAAAAGGAAATTAATGCCCACAAATTAATAAATTTAAAAAGTTACATTTATAATTTTATTGTATTTGAGCCTACAAAGCATTGTAATGGCAATCAGTGGATTGCAGGTACAATGCTCTGGCTTCTGCAGACACCTCCTCCCAGCTACTATCC
>NW_017308748.1:104691-109973 GCF_000935625.1 Nanorana parkeri | reverse complement strand
ACTGAAGCTGCACCTGCATCTGTACAGAAGAAAGTATGTTTCATTGTCTGGATATGTATTACATACTTATGTATGTAAGGCCCCTTTCCCACGAGCATCATCACTTCAGTCAAAGTTCACGGATACAAAAAACTGATGAAAACTGAATCAGTTTACAGACATCCCAACCTGAAAAAAATCATTTCCGGGAGGTGCCCTTCTCATTTCCGGGAGGTGCCCTCTCACCCATCCCCCCCCCCCACTAGGGGGGATAAAGGAGTGAGAGGGCCCCCCCCTGAAATTATGGCAGATAGCAGAGGAGCTAATTCTTCCTTTGCTTTTTTCTGTTTTGTTTCGTATTCTGACAGCTGCTGCCGTCAGAATAAAGAAAAAAATAGACAGCATGGGAATGAATAGCTAGGCTGTTATTGGCTATTTCAATTTGCAATAGCCAATAGCAAGCTGGCTATTTCACCCACCCACTGCTGCTGTCAATAAGCAGAGGAGGACCTGAAGAAGAACTGCAGTGGGCGGGTACAAGAGCCAGCCTGCTATTGGCTATTGCAGCCTAGCTATTCATTCCCATGCTCTCTGTTGTTTTTGTTTTTTCTACTCTGATAGTGGCCCACTGTCAAAAAAAGAAGTAAAACAAATAAAAAAACAGATAGCGGGGAAAGGTTTACTCTCCCGGGGATCAGGGAGCTATCTTATAGCAGGAGACTCCCAGAACGTCCGGGAGAGTTGAGAAGTCTGAGTTTACATCAGTTTGCATGTCCGTTGTCAGTTCAGTTTACATCAGTTTTGGACTTTTTGTTATTATGGTAAATTCCCATGATTCATTGCTTTCCCCCAGCATGCATTCAGCTGGTCATGCTGTATTAGTGAATAATATCTTGTTGCCGTGCATCCACTTACCAGTTTATAAGACACATGTTGCTAACCTGATATATGTTTGCTGCTTTTACAGGGTACCAAGAATTAAACATTTATGAAGCTATATTGGCTGACCTTTTGCTTTTTTGCCCCAGCCTGTAGCTGCCATACTGCTTCACAGCAGTATAATAGACCACATTGGATTTTACAGATTTTTTCTGGTTCAAAATATTTGTTTCCAACAATACCTTTGGGTCATCTGGTTGGCTTATAAAAGACATCCTAGCCTAAAAAACATTCTATAAAAGCCATACATACACAACAGATTATTTTTCCCTGTTTTCCAACTTGAAAGCCCCATCCATGTATCTTTTGTAACATTTCATTTTCTAAAACTGACAGTACTGTGCACCCTACTTTTAAAGAGCTATTATGGGACAGAGTTGACTGTCCCCTACAATGACTATGACTATAGTTTGCCGAGGAGCATTCCAAGGGAGGAGCTGTATTCACCAGGGACACCCTCATGGAAGTTTGGAGCTCTGTCCCTCTCCCAGGCTGCTTCCCTGCATACTAGCAGACATAGTAGGAAGTTGGGATAGGACCACTGGTGGGATGAGGCACTCAACCAGTGAGGAAAAAAAGGAAGCTGACGATAGCACGGAAGAAGGTTACCTCGATGTGCCTGGCTGCAAGAGCTTGCCTTGACATTTTTTTACATTTTGCTCAGTGAAGGCTCCGGTGGAAGCTTTACCAGGCACCGAGGTTCAAGCAGCAGGATTGGAGACAAGAGGGTGGAGCTGCTCCATGTTTCTTAATTGCATGTGATAAAGGAGCAGCAGCCTGCCTTGTGAATGGCTTTGTCCGACTGAATCTTTAGACTATGTGGGCTGATAACGGATGAGTGGGATAAGTCTTTAATTCTGTGTGAAAATTGCTGCTTTCTGGAATGCATGTAAAAAACAAACTATAACTCCTCTTGCTAACTACAAAATACAACCTATTAATAGGCACTGTTCAATATTCATCTGTCCACAATAAAAACCTCTGTACATTCCCTGTAATAACAAGATACATTTTTCATTTTCTGTTATCTACTGGTGCAGATTGGGACCATTTCGTTCTTTTGTCCTGCTATTTTAGATGGTAATTCAGGGAGATATGTACATCCTTGAAAAGATTAAATTGAACAGAAAAAGAATAATGTTTTCCCACCTACAATGTTTTTTTTTCTTGTTTAATAACAGACTATTATCCCTATGGTAATTTTCTTCTTCAACAAAGTACATTCAATGCTCAATTCAATTATCAGCTGGTCTGTGTTTCTGTGTGTGGGTATGGATGGCACATTGTGCTACAACACTAGCACAATGTGTAACGCATTGTAAAAGGAAGAACAAAAATGATGACTTATATTTAATTAAGAGTAAGACTAAGCCTGCTTGACTTTATTTTCGTGCTATCATTTTCATAAACATTATTTTAACAAGCAGATGCTGACTTTTGTGTACTTGGGTCTTCTGTCCACCTTAAACAGAAATTGTGATTATATCTTTATGGCTGTTGACGCATCTAATATATTTGTTGCACAAGACCTGACAAAAAGTTATTCAAAGTAAATGCTCGGGAGAGTCATTTTGGTCAGAAAGCAGAATTAAATCAAAATTCGATGTAACCAAATGATAGTTATCTGGAAGAATAAAGTAATTTAATTAACAAAGACTGATTTGTTGTCCCTAAAATAAGGGCTGTGACATATTTATCTTGCATACATGGGAGAGCATAGTGAAATCCTCACTACCTGTAGAATTAGTTTTATATGTCTGTTCATGTAAATGTTTAGAGTGAGAAACCAGTCAAATTCTAAAACTAATGCTAAGTTCGGATTGCTTGGTATGTGCAACTTTTCTTTCTTTTTTCTTACCTCTAGTTTTGGTTTTCTACCTACTTACTTGGTTAATCTGGTACTGAAGTCACAAATGAGGTATATTTTCTCAGTGCCTTAAAGTGGACCTTTACCTTGACTAAAAACTACATCAGCATACAGTTCTGCATGCTGATATGAAATCATCTTATTTTCATTAGCTAAACAAACATATATTTTTATTTTACTTACAATTTATTTTTTTCCACTTCCTGGTTCCCAAATTATGTAATCGTGCCCAAGGATTGCATGCTGTGAAGATTACATCTTATGAGATCTCAGAGAAAGGCATTTTCGTCCCCTGAGATGATGTGCATGGTCACCTGTCCTAGTCACATGTACCAGAGTTCCAGGAAGTAAATGGAGAGCCAGTAACCTGACCTTGGTAAACATGGCCATTGTCAGAAGACTGGGGGGAAAAAAAGAAATACGGTATGCAAAGAATACAAAGCCGGCAATTATCTAGAAGTATGTATTTGTAGATTGTCATTACTAAACGTTTCTAAAGGTGCCTTTGTTGTTATTTTGAATATGGGGTAAAGTTCCTCTTTAAAGTCACACTCCATAAAAAGCTGTGTGCTATGTGCAAAGAGCTGCTGCAAGGTATAAAAATATTACCTTGCAGCATGCCGTCTCCTGCACGTAACGTTGAGATTCCAGGCACTGCGGGCTGGACGAGTGAGGGATATTATTTGAGCGCAAGAGTGTTCCAGTCATATCGCCCCCCTCTCCTCATTACTGCCCATTCACAAAATGCCTTGTATTTTTTTAAGGAATACAAGGCATTTTGTGATTGGAGGAGGAGAGACACACATCCCTGATTCCCTCCATTTCTCCTCCAATCACAGAGGAGGGAATTTATCAAGACTGGAACAGACCGAATCTGGAGCAGTTGCCCATGGCAACCAATCAGCTTCTCTCCTCAGTTTGCTCAGGTAACATTTCAAAATGAAATATAGAAGCTGATTGGTTGCCGTGCACAGCTGCTCCAGACTTTCTCTGCTCCAGATTCGATAAATTCCCATTAGAATGCCTTGTATTCTTTGATAAATAGTAAAGCATTTTTTGAATAGGAAAATAGTGAGGAGGAGTGGTGATGTGAGTGGAGAACTCTACTGCTTGAGTTACATCACTGCCTCTCTTCAGTGCCCGAGCTTTTTAATGATTTTTAATGATAATTTACACACCCAGTGCAGTGTCTAAATGAAATCCTGGAGTGTGGCTTTAAAGTGTATTTCCACTTTTGCAGACAAATTCGGATAACGCCTACAATATATTTGTTAAATGTTCCCATTCCCACATAGCATAACTTAAAAAAAAAGAAAAAGATACAAAATGCTGTTTACTTATACATGCACTTTTCTGAAAACTTCAAAACCAAAGTTTTCTCCTGCTGTGTAATGTTAAGAAGTGGGCTGATAATTTACTGTTTATCATATGTAACACTGTCTGTACTGTACTGGCAGATCTCATTATGAGCTAATATAAGCTATAACTGAACACTGTCTGTCTTAATAAAGAGTTAAAGATCTTGAGGTATGTGTTTTGCAATGTATGTTATTATGGGGAAAAATGAGTCAGTCCCCACTGTGTTCCCATCCACTCCCACTTTTAAATTGGTCAGAATCACTTGCAGGCTGCCCATAGGCCTTCTCCAAAGAATCAACTAGAAAGGTAAGAATTTAAAAAAAAAACTATTCCTAGGTATGCTGTCTGAATGAAAACACATAATAAACATATTGTGGGGTTTTCTCAAATTCGACCACAAAAGTCTAAATACACTTTAAAGCAGTTTGCTCATGAAAATATACAGAAAATGGGTGGGGGTGTGTAAAACTGTTAAAAGGTTCTGAGAAATATATTTCAAAATGCAAAACAATACAGTTACTTATGTCCACCAGATAAGATGAAAGTACTTTTACTGAAATTGATAGGTTATATTTTTTCTCATTGTACATTTCTTTTATATGAGCATACATTCTACAAAAAAGATAAACTGTTTAATTTACATTTTTCCTGGTTGTGTTCCCCGGCAGCTTACTGTTGGGTTGAGATATCACCTTCTCAATACCATGGGATCAAAATGCAAATACAATTTTTGTCATAAAGACTAGTGGCATTCAAAGTAATTATACTTGACAGTCCACAAGGAGTTGGTCATAAAAAGTAGCATTAAAAAAATTTGGTTAGTAATTTTCTGTTTTCCTTATACCTCCTTTGCCCTACTAAGCATTCCTGGTCTCCCTTCTGGTGTTCTGCTGCTGGCACTTCTGGGTTTCACCTGGAGACAAGTGCAGCGACCGTTTGGGAGACAGTTCCTCTGATTGGTGCATGCTTAAAGGGCTGGGCAACACGTTGATCAGCATTTAAAGGAGAACTATGGGGTCAGTGTTTTTCCCCATAGTTCTCCTTAGGGTAACGGGAGGACACAAACTAGCGTCCTCCCGTTACCCTAAGCTCAGTATACCGTGAGCTATACTGAGACGCCGCAGCCGGAGCGGATCCC
>NW_017308748.1:61053-102598 GCF_000935625.1 Nanorana parkeri | reverse complement strand
CAGATCGGAGCGGGGAGAGGGGAACCCAGCCCCCCCCCCTGTCACGGCAGAGAGCCGTGACAGGATCGAGAGGTGAGCGAACCTGGTATGTGTTCGCTCACCTCCCGATCTACTGAGCCGATGGAAATCACTCATCTCATAGTTCTCCTTTAAGCAATGCGTCATCACACCATAGCCCCATTCCCTGCTGTTTTCAGTGGCCCTTGTGACTCTTGTATTTCCAACAACCCCTGCAATTCCTGAGACTCCAGGAATCCTTGTCACTCCTATGTCTCCAGTGACCTTTAACGCGCTTGTGCCTCCAATGACCCTGGTGCCTTCAGCAATCCCTGTGACTTTTGTGTCTTCAGTTACCCCTATGACTCGTGTCTCCAGTTACTCCTGTTTCTCCAGTGACCCATGTTTACTCCGGTGTCTTCAATGACTCCTGTGTATCCAGTGATCCTGATAACTTCCTGTGTTACCCCTGTGCATCCTGTGCCACCCAGTGAACCCTGAGCATCCTGTGACATCCTAGGCGTCTCTGTCACTCCTCTGTAGGAAGTTGCAATTCTCTTTATATAATAAACTATATACTGGAGGATGAGGTTTATTAAAGCATGCAAATACAATAAAGTCAAGGCCTTTCTAATAAAATCAATGGAAGCAAGAATGGCAGAGTCAGCTCTATAATGGTTAATGAAAGCGTGGAGCAAGGGCCAACTGGCTGCTTCAAAAATGGGCTCTAGGGAAACTCTATCTAAGGCTGCCTTTAATACAAATAAGCTTCTGGTAGACTGAGGAATGGTTTCCCGAGGTGAAAAAAGTAATTTGCCTCTTTAAGCCATTTACATGACTCCCACAATACAGAAAGTCAGCACCCAAAAGCAGCAGGTTGTGGTGCTGCATTTCTGCTAGACAAGCCATGGCAACGTAGGAATGATAAACATTTTTGCAAACCCTCCTTGTCTGGCATAGAAGGTTTGGAATCCTGGGCACTTTCACAGGGAGTGCTGCACTATGAGGTTAAGGGCATAGGCTTGTTAGGACATGTGCTAAAACATCCCCTGGCAAATGGGACCAGAAGGTTTGTGATATTATTACACACGATCTTGCCAGGCTTGCATGTGGCATTGGATAAGCCACCTCTCAGCCTGGGGCCTGGAAAGCTCTCAGCAGCTATGGCCTGGTGTGGCTCATGTCTCCCAGTCACACAAGCTGAAGTACTTTCCATGACCAACCAACAACTTTTTTACTAAGTAGGAAAGAAATGTTGCCAGTAGCAATAAAATGGCCACAGCAGCACTAATATATTTGCTTTGAGGTCTCATATTGCTGCAGCAGACATTGCTTCTGTAAGTAAACATAAGGCTGGCCATTCACATTTGTTCAGCTCCAGGAGCTAATTTGAAAATTTGACTTTTGTTGAACAGAGGGGCATTGACAGGGCTGCACTGCTTGGATTTCAGCCAAGTTAGCAGAACTCGAAATTCAAGCAGGGTATGGCCAGCTAAATAGTGTTTAGTTGTCAGGGTAGAAGGATTGCCAGGGTCTCTAACTTGGAAATTGCAGTCCTTATTCTTACAGTAAATATTTTTCTCTCAAGGCACTTTTAGGCCCAACATGGCCAATGGAGGCTGGATGGCAAAATAATTTCCAGCACCAAGACTTCCAGCTCCACACTTATTCTCATGTCTCTGTGAGAAAAGCCCTTACGGCTCCTGTTGACAAGTTCACAGTGCTCAGCTGCAAAGCAACTGAAGGTATAATGTACTCTCTGACCTCACCAACGTAATGCAAGCCTGGAGAACAAAACAAATATATACAGGTGCACAGGATAAATATAACACTGTTATTCTCTTCTCATTTTGAACTACACCCAATTTTTTGTGTGCTGTTTAAACATTTATTCCATTTAATAACATTGTATTTGCATGACTCTACCAGCTGCAGAAAGATGAAACTACATCTATGATTTGTATCAATCACCTCTGTTCTGCCCCTGCATTTTTTAATGCCAGACAGGACTAGGGCTCATTCACACCAAGTGCGTTAAGCAGCATTAATCAAGATAGGTGCGAGGACACAATTGGTATTAATGTGCCCTTTTTACACCATACATGTTTGTTGGTGTGCATTGCATTATAATGAAGCATGTCTGCATTTTTATCCAGCACGATGCACAGTGCATGTTGTATGAAGTGTCATTCTGTGGCACTTTAATTAGGTTTAAAAAAGGAATCACTGCAGTATGTTATAACAATGCATCATACAACCCCTACACAATGCACACCAGCGTGTGCATGTTATATAGGCCATTATGCACACCCACTGGTGTGAGCAGGCCCTTAATATGGACCCTGATAACTTGAATTATGATACTTTAGCCTATTGTGCTATAGGTATGATTTTTAGCATTCTATGCTTTTCTTCTTGCACAGTTTTACTGAATTATGTACCATATGTCTTTCAACAATTTTCAAGGTTTCTCATAATTCCCGAACTACAAACTAGTTTATTCATATTCCCTGACAGCATTACCCTTAGAATAGCTCAGACCATTTCACGTCACTGACACATTTCTTTGAACAGTATCTGGGGAGGTTCTAGGACTTGAGAATAAATACCTTCCAAGGGTGGGGACTTTGAACTGCTTCCAACAATGGCTGTATAAACTGGTGTATATGTTTTCATTTAAAGGTAAAGCAGTATATTATAGCTATATGTCCCTGGAACATTAAGGGCCCATTTAGATCTATGCAAGTGGATAGAGGTGTGTTTTTTTTGTACTGTTAGGCAGGTACGTTTCGATGTCTATGTCAGAGACTGGTGGACAATTATGAAAAATGCCTGCAAGAAGTCATTTCAGCTAAAAGGTGCAATACCAGCTTCTGAGGTCAAGTAATGGTGTATTTTGGTTTCGTGCTGCACACGCTATATACATCTTCTGACAGGTTGTAGGGCTTGCTCACACCAAATGCACCAGATCTGCATGTGTTTCTGCACACGCAGGGCAGTGTATTTTGCCGCATTCTTTAGCCTAAAATGGGCTTTCAGTGCGTTCCAGGGCGTTTGTATGCATTTTGTATGCGTTTGCATGCGTTTTGGTTCGTTTCAGAGCAGAAAAAATAGGGCATGCTGCAGTTTTTTTTACATGCTCTGGAACTGAACGCTCTGGTGAGACCTAGAGCCCAAAATACCATTAGATTACATTGGACGCAGTTTTGATCCGTTCTGTAACTGCTCTGCACCTGCTCTGTGCTTGGTGTGAACTAGCGCGCTGTATCACTTCTGCCAGCGTCAGAGAGAGGGGGCTGACCTCGTCGGTGGATTCGGGTAATGATAATTTATTTTAGGGTTGCACTGATATTATTTTTCCACACCGAGTACCAATTACCGATACCTTTTTTTAGTGTCATGTGACAGTTTTTATAAAACAATAAAGACTAATGATTTTAGGACAGTGCTGGAGTGCCAGGGCCCGGTCGTAGCTGCAACCACTGCAACCCTGGTAGTTCTGTCTCTGACTCCAAGCTGTAGAGTGACTACAATTCCCAGGGATACATTATACAGCAATGCAGAATAATAACATCAGCTATAGAGGACTACAAATCCCAGCAATATATTAAACAGTAATGCAGAGTAATATAAATCTACATACTCTGTGTTGCTCTCGGGTGGCAGCCTGATGTCTCCAGGGTCTCATGTGGGCTCAGGAGCATTGTGCGGGGTCTCAAGTGGGTTGTGCAGGCTCCCAGGTGGGCTGAGTGGGGTCTCAGATGGGCTGTGCAGGGTCTCACTAGGGCTGTGTGGGGTCTCAGATGGGCTGTGCAGGGTCTCACCAGGGCTGCACAGGCTCTCAAGAGGCTTTACAGAGTCCCAGGAGGCTCTGCGGGCTCTCAGGTGGGCTGTCGCACAGTATACACATACATCCGAAAATGCATAGTCATTCATACATGCATACAATTGCTACATAGGGTTGCCACCTGTCAGGGATTGACCCGAACAGTTGGGGTTTTGAATTAGGTGCCAGGTTGTATGATGGAATTGTAACTGATTTTTTTATCACTTGTTGTCAGGAGCAATTTTTTAATATTTGCACACGCATGATACAATCTAAATTTTTGGCTAGAAAAAAGCTTAAAACCCAAGAACAATTATATATTTTCTGAAAGCAGAGGGCCTGTAGAATACAAAAATGCTAGTTGCAATTTTTTATGTCACACAGTATTTGCCAAATGTTTATCAAACCAATATTTTTAGGATAAAGTACACTAAAATGAAATTTAGTGCACGGAAATGAATATAATACCCCATTTTTTGGTACAATATAAAAAATGGGTCACATTGGTTAAATAGATACCAAACATGTCAAACCTCAAAATTGAGTGCACCTGTAAAATTGCAAAAAAAAACACAATACCCCTAATTTCCCATTGGCGATGCTTTAAAAGCTTTTACCTCTCATCAGTTTACTGGTAACCGTGATTGATGGCTGCAGAATTATTGCTCTCATGCTGATGCGTTGTGCAGTTGTCGTTTTCGCATTAGTTTGTATGTGTGTGTACGTGGGGGACTTTTAAAATGTATTTTTTTCTTTTTTTACTTTTTTTGTCTATGTGACTTTAATTGTTTTATTTTATTTTTTTTCACTTAACTTTATTGCTATCACATAGGGGACACACTCGGGGTACCCAAACAAATGATCGGGCGGCTCTTTAGCTGCCAGATCGATTGTATGTAAACATCCATCCATTTAAAAGGGTACCAAGATCATGGCTGTTTGGTAAAACTGCTTCAGGATGCCACCGTTTTATGGTCAGTTTTATGGTCACTTGTTATTTGCTGTTGGCTATGCTTTCTGGAGTAAAGATCTATGGGTGGGTGCCCTTGTATTGAGGTGCTCCATGGTAATGGACATGGGGTGTCCCGTGGCTTGGCTTTACATATAGGGTTCCAGTAGATGATGGTCATTCTTTTCCCAAATGCTGGCTATGTTCAGTGGAAGCTGTAACATGGACATCTTAGTTATGTATTCTAAAGTGGTGCACTTTGGGGTGTCTTTGTATTGGGAAGCTCCACAGTTCCACTATTTGGGGTGTCATTGCTTGTGGCTTTATACACAGACTTTTCACTAGTAGCTGAAAGTCTTCCTTTTTTCTAAATGCTCTTGAGATATTTGGTGTGACCTGGACATCTCACATCTCCTATTAGTTTTCTGGAGTGCTGCTTTATGGGATGTCTATGCAGGGCTCGGCTCTAATTCCGATTTGCTAGGCACCTATTCCTCCTGACCACAAAGGTATGAGCAGTCTTGGGGACAAGAGCACCACCCTCTCTTTAAGAATACACATCAGCCCAGGGAATTGCCCACAAGCAATATGACAGGCAGGGGCTGCTGCTCACTGTACTCAGTAAAGCATAATTAAATGATTAGTTCACCTTTCAATAAAATGTTCTATGCAGTCAAAGGTAACCTGTACTTAAAAAAAATGTGTAGTTAAACTGAATTGCAATATCTTTAGGCCCAACTACTACTGGAAATGATGAGTGCCGCCCTGCCTGTGATCTGGTTAGCCCCGTACTTTGGGCACACCCCAGAATAACTGGAACAAGCACTCTCTCTCTTTCAAGACCTGTGCAGGTGCAGTGCACTCTCCCTCCGCTGTCGCTTCAGCACTGAGCTCAACAGCATTGTGCATGCATCATCCATAGGAAAGGATATAGGAACTAATTTCCTGTCAGCTCCATGTCAGCACACAATGGGTTAATCCCACCTCCTCCTCTTTAACAGGATCGTAACTCATAAATTTGGGCTTCCCAGAAACCCCACTGTTTTCCACCTCTTTTTTCCTCTTTCTACAGGATTGGAGCTGTTTTGCCTACCTGCAGGAGTAAATCTCTTGTTGTCCATCCCATACGTGCCCTGGGGTGTTGTTGCGCTGTGCCCATACCAATGGCTTAGGACTGCGTGATCCCGCTGCTGGTATCCGGGAAATCACTGGTGGACAAGGTACTGGGTTATGGAGGATGTACTGCTTCATTTGTGGCTGCATTTTCATCCGCAATGAGCGACCGGTGGTGTTCTATGGCGGCGTGGGTGTGGAAGGCACAGAGACGCTGTGCGCTCCACGGCAGAGCGGAAGTGCCGGCAGAGGTTCAGCACATGCGCTGTAGGCGGTGGTGTGATGTTGAGGGGGCGGAGCCTCTATTTCTTGGTGGAAATTTTTTAAATCTGTCAGCAGAAGATAGCTGCTGCTTGGAGGATCCCCTCTATCTTTGCCCAGCTGTCCCTACCATACTGCACTATTCAGGTATGTTTCTTTCTCCCTGAATTCATGGTTCATCTGTTGTATACTTATGGTTCCTAAATGGTACTAATGTATGTTTCAGCATACCGTTTGAAAGAGCGACCCCTCAAAAAAAACAGCATTCTAAAAGAAGGTAGGCAGCTGCTCCCAACTTAAAAAAAAAAAAAGAAAGAAATGTTTTTTATTTAACATTTTTGGGCATTTTGTGTTTTTTTTCTCTGATATATTTTTTTCTGCTGCTGTCTATCTTTATCAGCCCATCCAGATCTTCTCGTAAACCCTCCCGCTCATCACGGAATGCTCAAAGATCGTCTTTGCCATCTGTCAGGCACAGATCTCCATCTAGAGATGAAACGTATTTCTGGCATAGAGATAGGGTCAAACCCACTGACTCTGCTTCCAGAGGCCACCAACTCCCTCCTAGACCTTCTACCCATCGACATCACTCTCAGCCACCTCGAACGGGTGTTGGGCATGTCCTAACCCAGCACTGCCAGGCAAGACAGCATGTGAAGCATGTTTTTTGGAAGCATCTAGGGACAAACAGGCGGACAGTTTGCAAGTCATTTCTTTGATGAAAAAGGTCTTCGGTGATTCTCTAAAGGAGTTTGCTCCCAAGTCTCAACCTACACAATCTGTCACACTGCCACAGACTGGTCTGGACCCTCAGGGGTGCGTTCTACTGTTCAGACGGAAATGGCCTCCAGTGTAAGGTCTCCCCTTGGATCTGAGGGTGCCTCTTCATCTGAGGAAGAAGCGGACCAGTTTGATCGTTTCGATTTTGCTCTTGTTCAGCCCTTTGTCAGGGCAGTGAGACAGGCCTTACTTTGGGAGGATCCAGTTGAGCAACCGGAAAAGAGGAAACAATATTTTAAACAGAGCAAGAAATAAATTTCTTCGTTTCCTTTTATGGAAGAAATAAAGGATATTATCTTCAAAGAATGGGGCCAGGTCGAGAAGAAGTCATCTTTTAGAAATAGATTTTCTAAACTGTACCCTTTCAAAAGATGTTAAATACCTGGAGGAGTCTCCCACGGTGGATGCAGCCTTTATGAGGTTGGCAAGACACGTCACTTTGCCGCTGGATGATGCGGTATCATTTAAGAACGTACTAGATAGACGTATAGATTTAGATCTTAAAAAGGTCTATTTATTGGCAGGTGCAGCCTGTAAACCAGCAATGGTGGTGGCTGCGTCTTCTAAAGCCCTAGAAGTCTGGTTGGATAATGCTGAGTCGGCACTGTTGGAGGATCTTAGTAAATCGAAGATCTCAAATATTCTCAGGAACATTAAATTATGTTCCACATTTATGGGGGAGGCTTCTATAGACATGATAAAATCATTGTCTAGAATTATGCTTGCGGCTGTTACCGGCAGGAGAGCCCTTTGGCTCAGGCCATGGGTGGCAGACCCATCATCTAAGCAAGGGTGGTGTAGAATACCATTTGAAGGCACATCACTCTTCGGTAATAAACTCGATGCTGCTATTGCTAAGGCTACGGGAGGTAAATCTGAATTTATTCCTCAAGACAGAAGGTTGATAAGGCAGAAGAATGTGCTTTTTGGGAAAGCGTCACGGGGCAGAACTCGAGACTCGAGGACATCCCGGCCAGGAAGGGAATTTCGTAGGCCATGGATATCTACTGGGTTTGCGCCTAAGCAGAAGAAGAATGTTCAAACTCCAGGACAGCCGGCGCAGAAATCCTTTTGAAGGTTCGCCCGCCCGGATTTGTCAGGTGGGAGCAAGGCTCGCCAAATTCCCAAAAATCTGGGTGGTCAATATTACGGATCAATGGGTACTGGATGCGATTTCAGGGGCACACTCTTGGAAATTTCGCAAGACACCCAAGATGTGTTTTCTGCCGATGCTGCTGCCCCTATGCACCTCCAAGAGAATAGCCCTGCTGAAGTTTGTGGCAACCCTATTAGATCAAAGAGCTATTATTCCGGTGCCTCATCAGAAACGTTTTTCGGCATCTATTCGACTCTTTTCTTAGTTCGGAAAAAGTTAGGAGACTGGAGGCAAGTGATATACCTGACCTATCTCAACAAGTATGTGAAGAAGGAATGCTTCAAAATTGAATCATTGCAGACAATCCTGAAGGTGATCCAAACGGAGGACTGGCTAGTCTCGATCGCCTTGATACGAAGGAAAGGAATTTGTATATTCCACTATTTGGACGATGTCCTCCTGCTGAATCAGAGTCGGGATGGGCTCCTTTCCCATCTGGCTCTAGTACTCTCCACCTTCGAGGAATTCGGGTGGATTATATTCTGGAGAAAAGCCATCTAGTGCCAACGCAGGATCTGGTCTATCTTAGCGCCAAAGTGGATACAAGACTTGGCATAGTCACTCTTCCACCAGAAAAGATTCTGTCTATCCATAGCAGAATTTCAGTTACAATTGGTGCGGATGTCCTCTCTGCCTCCCAGTGTCTGCACGTAGTGGGCACCATGGTGTCCACCATCCCCATGGTGAAGTGGGCCCAATGGAACACTCGTCCGTTTCAGTTCGAGTTCCTGACGCAGTGGCAATCTGAGAATCTCAATCAGAGAATTCGAGTTACCCTGCCAATGAAGACTTGTCTCAAATGGTGGCTCGAGGAGGGGAATCTTCGTCTATGTAATTCTCTCATTTCGATTCCTTTCCTGGTGGTTACAACAGATGCAAGCGAACACGGCTGGCGAGCCAGCTGCCTAGGTCACCTGGCTCAAAGTCTTTGGTCTTTTTGCGCAAAGGGCATCGTCTCCAACGTGCTGGAGCTAAGAGCAGCTTTGTGCCTATGTGAAGAAACAAGGTGGTACCAGAAGTCGGACCCTACTGAAGGAAGTGGCACCTATACTCAATTGGGCACAGGTCAATCTTCTGCATTTGTCAGCCCTGTACATACCCGGTGTTCTGAACTGCCAGGCGGATTTCCTGTCGAGAGTGTCGATGGACAACAACGAATGGTCGCTTCTCCCGCGTGTTTTTTGGGAGATTACGAGATGGGCTTTTCTGCCGGAAGTGGATGTTTTTCCCTCACCGACCAACAGGAAACTGGAGCTGTTCTACTCCAGACACTTTTGCTGGGAGGCGATCGCGACAGATGCACTGACGGCGACTTGGACCTTCCATATGGCTTACGCTTTCCTCCTGTCCCCTTGATTCTACCTTTTTTGAGGAGGCTGTCCCGGGAGAATGTTTGGATTCTAACAGTCATTGCCCAGGAGACCGTGGTATCCATTGCTTCGACAGCTAGCGCGGGGACCTCCACTCCCTCTGTCTGTGGTGGAAGACCTTCTCTCTCAGGGTCCGGTTCTCCATCCTGCCCCTGACAGGCTATGTCTGATGGCATGGAGATTGAAAGGAGCCGGCTCCAATGCCTAGGATGCACTGAGAATGTAATAAACACTCTGGTGCAATCTAAGAAATCATCTAAGAACAAAACGAATAACAGAGTATGGTCCAAGTTTCAAGAATTTGCTTCTTCAGCGGTATTCTCCTCCGATAGACCATAAATTACGCATGTCTTGGAATTTTTGCAGAGGGGCTTAGACATGAACTTAAGCTTGAGCACATTAAAGGGGCAAGTGTCGGCTATTTCGGCCTTTACGAGAGTTCAGTGGTCGTCGGATGCTCTTCTTTCTCAGTTTTTCAAAGCTGTTTTTGGATGAAACCTCCTAGAAAGCTTCTCTTTCCCAAATGGGACCTGCCTTTGGTTTTGGATTATCTTGCCTTGGATGCCTTTGCGGTAGATACCTCTCTCTGGCTTCTCATCCTGAAGACTGCTTTCTTGGTCGCAGTGACCTCTGCTAAGAGGGTTTCGAAACTTGCTGCTCTAGCCTGATTGTGTGGTCTTGGTAGCCATGATTGGGTTTGTTCCGAAAGTGGCGTCCAAGTTTCATTGTCAACAGAGATTGTGCTACCAACGTTCTTCTTGGAAGATTGTGAGCGGTTGAATCGGCTGGATGTGGGTGGTACACTAAAGGCATACATTGATGCTATGTCCGCTATCAGATCCACAGACCATCTCTTCATTGTGCCAGCGGGGTCCAAGAAGGGTTCAAAAGCTTCCAGTCACCTTATTGGCTCATGGATGGTGAAGATTATTGATCTCGCTTATAGGGCTAAGGGGTTGGCTACGCCGAATGAAGTTACGGCTCATTCCACGAGTAGTATTTCTAAGTTCTGGACGGCGGCCAGTTGGGTCTCTTTGGAGACAATTTGCAAGGCGGCCACTTGGTCTTCCGTTCATACGTTTGTCTCACACTATTCCGTGGAAGCGGCTGCTCTGACTACAGTTGATTTTGGGCGAGTGTTATTGCGTCCTCTTCTGTATGTGATTAAACAGTTTTCTGCATTCCCCCCCTAGTTGTGCGAGTTATTTTCCATTGTGTGCTGACATGGAGCTGACAGGAAAACTGGGAAATTTAACTTCAAACTTACCACAATTTTCCTTTCCTGTACAGCTCCATGGCAGCACATGGATTCCCACCCATTCGAAATCGTCTAGTTACAAAACAGTGGGGATTCGGGGAAACCCAAATTTATGAGTTACGGTCCTGTTAAAGAGGAGGAGGGTGGGATTAACCCATTGTGTGCTGCCATGGAGCTGTACAGGAAAGGAAAATTGTGGTATGTATGAAGTTCAATTTTCCGGTTATTTGTGTCAGGTTTCTCTTTTAAATTTATATTACTACCATAAATCAAAATTATTTTTTACATACATTAAGGCTGTGTAATCTATCACATGAAAGGAGCGGAATCAACATGTATTTAAATTTAATTGTCTTTATGTCAGAGTATAGAGAAATGTCTAATGCCTACCTCCAGCCGACCTATTGTGATGACAGTAAGCAAATAGTCTAGGAATGACAATTAGTTCAATGAGTTACAGTGAATCAGAGCTTTCCATACGTGACAAGACACAAGTCAGTAGGCACATTTACCATCTGAACAAACAGAATTTTATGATTTGGAATGGTATCTACTTACTATGTTAACAAGTGATGCAACATAACATAATAACCTGATCTCTATTTCAGCTTTTACTGAAATTAAGTGAAATTGTAAAGAGCTACACCCTACTTATCTACATGACTGAAAGATCTCTGGAGCCTTCCCCATATGCAAGAAACCAGCCTGAGCAGCAACTGGGCTGTTTAAAATATGACTGTAGATGGATTGGTGTGGAAGTTCATGGCAAGTATCAAGGGAGGCAGCTGTTTGCCAAGTTTGGCACGCCAGTTCTGAATGGAAGAGTTTGTGCAGGTAACACAGAAAGGAATGTTAGAGCAAAAATGTAATATATTACAGCTTACCAATTGTGATGGCTGCATTAGTTTTCTCCTATTTAGGTTTTTTCCACTTTATTATTACTTGGTGATCTGACCAGTAACTCTGTTATTTATCAACTTCCATTAACCAACCAGACTGTGGGTTTTGACAAAACCATTTAACACAGGGGTGCTTACAACAGTTGTTGTTGAATGATTTATATGAATGTTTTATCCCAAAAGGAAACAAAACTGTTTCAGTAAAAGGTTATAGGAGTTCAGATTGAAATTATTCAGCAAGTCCATCTAAAACTCTCCTCCCCACAGGATGACAATGCTGCTGCCCAAGGATGGCTCTGTTGCTGAGTGAAGCCACCCTAAGACAGAAAGTATGTTACTGGCTGGATTATCAGGGGGGTTATTCACAAAGCTAGCCGAAGGATCAGCCGTAGCGCCGGCTGATCCTTCGGCTAGCTTCGGCCGCCTGAGCCCTTCGGTTCAGTTGAACCGAAGGGCTGCTGTACCGGCTACTCACTATAGCCGGTACAGCTCCCGAAGTTGGCCAAGCGGCTCGTTCGAGCCGAAGCATATGCCTTGGGCCGAGGTGAAAGCTGAAGCGGGCCGAACGGCCAGCCATTGGCCAGCTGAAAGCCTGCTACTGACAGCTGGGCGGAGCAAGCCGTCATCTCACAGTTGCAATGACAGATCAGTGTCCCCTGGTTACCAGGTAACCAGGGGACGCTGATCTGTCATTACAATGAGAGCTCAGCGGAGCCGGCTGTTTTATGTGGATAATAATGAGTACAGAAGTCATGTTCTTAGAAGAGAACCCACAGAACAGAACAGAACAGGAAACGCATCACAGGAAACAAGTGCCACAGAGATGAATCATAGAGTTGGATATAAACTAAACATAACACTCATAACATCTCCCTCTTAATATTAATAAAAGATCATTGTGAAATTTGGATGAATCCTTGTAATAACATATTTACAGGTTAAGTCTTTTGGCTGATTGTGAATGTCTACCACTGCGGGTGAAGACTGGCCCTCGTTGTATAAAGAGTTTCTTATCCCTCTCGGAGGTTACTGGGCTCAACACTTACTGGCATTCTCTGCTCTTCACTCCTGCCCAATATACCTGCTTGCTCCGGACTGTCATTAATATTAGTCTGTGGCATCATCTCTGTACATTCCTTACTGCCAAGTGGTGAGTTTGCCTTTGCATTACCAGGCGAGTCTGGCCTGTCAACTGGATAATGTGAATCAGGCTTTTCAGCCACACGCAGATCCACACGATTGCGACGATAGAGAGTTCCGTCAATGTCCACAAGATAGGAGGGTGGTGCATACGATAGAGAGTTCCGTCAATGTCCACAAGATAGGAGTGTGGTGCAACCTTTCGCAGACAAGTACCCATTCTCCAACGACCTGTTCGATCTCCAGGCACCGGTTTCATACGGATTCGTTCCCCAATATTCAATTCAGGCAAATCTCTTGCAGATGTGTCATATTGTGCCTTAAACACTTGCCTCTTAAGCCTTAACTTTTCCGGTACCACTTTATCAAGTACCTGGTAAGGAGCCGAGTTGTGAGGAGGCCTCCTTTGCAGCACGAGTTCCACACCCCTGAATGTGGAGACAGGAGGTAGGGGAACCGCGGGCATCATCGGTGCCGGAAGATGCAGGCCACTGGGCCTGGGCAGGTCCTTGAGGTCCGTCTTCAGTGAAGGAGGAGTCAGGTGTTGATGCGGCTGGAGCAGAGCGGAGTCGGGCAAGCCAGGGTCAGCAACAATCGGGCGGCAAGGTACACAAGGAGCAGGCAAAGGAGAATGCAGGGACAAGCAGAAGTCGGAGGCAGGCGGCAGTCAGGCAAGGTCAAGGAATCCGGTCGATAATAATACGATAACAGGCAGGGTACAAAACACACACACTAAGCTGAAAGACCACTCAGCAATGATTCTGTGAGTTGGGCCAGCTTAAAAAGGGTCATCCCCAGACAGAGCGAGTAATTTCCTGTGCGCCATGTGAGCACGTTTTCGCGCATCCGGCTGCCGCTTGCACATGCGCAATAGCTGCCGCTTGCGCATGCGCAATAGCTGCCGTTTACCTTGTTGGCCACAGGTAAGGAGGTCTTTAATCTTCGTGACATCAGTCTCTGTGCTGGGCTACTATCCATGCCCACAGTTGGAGTGTTCCTCCAATGTAAGATGGCCTTCCACTGGTCTTTACCATCACTTTGTGCTTTCTTGCATACATTTTTTGCAATCTTCACCACAGATTCAGCTTTGCCGTTAGCCTGTGGATGACGTGGTGAGGAAGTTACATGCTCAAACTCCCATTCAAAGGCAAATTGTCTGAATTGTAAGCTTGAGAACTGAGGGCCATTATCAGAAATCACTTTATCTGGTTGGCCATGACGTGCAAACTGTGCCTTGCACCTCTTAACTGTAGTTTCAGTGGATAAGTCAGGAAGCAGTTCAATTTCCCAGAAGTCTGAGTAATGATCAATTAATATCAGGTACTCTTTTCCCACATAGTTGAATGAGTCTATACTGACAATCTGCCAAGGACGTGTAGGTATCTAATGTGACATCATGGTCTCTTTTTGTTGCAAGTGTGCATATTCATTGCAGGTGGGACAATTGCTGACAAAATCTTTGATTTCACCTTGCATATTAGGTCAGTAAAGAGTATCGCGAGCGTGTCTGTAGCATGCCTCGCCCCCGATGTGGCTTGAGTGAATGCGTAATAACATTTCTGCTCTCAGTGACTTTGGCACTATAACTCTTGGGCCTTTGTACAAGATACCATTTTGTACGATGATCTCATCTCTGAAGGACCAATACTCCTTCACACTTGCAGGTGCTGCATCCTTGTCATCAGGCCACCCACGTAGAACAATAGACTTCAGCGCTTGTAAAGTTTCGTCTCTGTCTGTGTGCTTTAGAAGCTGATGTAGCCGCTGATCTGTGACGTTAAGATAGTCTGCTTGATTGACTTCGGCAAATAAATGTTGTTCCTGTTGCAGCAAACAAATTGTATGATGCTCATGCTCACTTCTGGGTGTCACATGATTCGTAGTAACTCTGCTCAGGGTATCACTGATGTACATTTCACTTTCTGGCTTGTAGATAACATTGAGGTTGTAATGCTGCAATGTAAGCATCATGCTCTGCAAACGCTTGGGAGCACACAAAAGGGGCTTTTTAAATATGGCTGTGGAGAAAGGAGCACCGAGACAACCCAGGGCATGTCTGCTGTTTCCCTCCTTAGGCTGCATGCTCTCTTCCTCGCTGAATGGTTGACTAGAGGCTGCGTTGAGGCCTGTCTCTGTCTGTGGATTCAAAGGGATACGGACTTAACCCTGTCTGTTCTGCTCCACTGCTGCTTTGAGGTTTGCTGGGATCTGTTGTTCTACCCTTACTGGATGTACTCACACGGCGCCTGGTTACCTGTTTGATTACCCCTTGCTGCACCTCTGACCCATGGACTACTAGCATTGTGACTCTGGATCTACTCCTTCTTTGGCCCGTTGCCTACCTTCTGGGTGGACCCTCTCCGTGGCCTGCAACCCCCCAGGACCTAACCCCGGCCTATGTGCCTTGCTTTGTATACCTGAATTCCCCAATAAACACCCCGCACGCCGGGTTACGTGTGATTTGCCTCTGTGTATTCTCTCTGCGCTCCTAGTTCGTCACAACTGGTTGGCAGCGGCGGGACGAGAGCACAGGAGATGGCAGATTAGAGCACAGGAGATGACAGATGAGAGCACAGGAGATGACAGATGAGAGCCTACACACCATGGACACAATGGGGGCCCCAGAATACCAGAATTGGACTGTCAGCAGTCTACAGGAGAAGGCCAGGGAGTTGGGTCTCGGCTACAAGGGACTGTCTAAGGAACAGCTGGTCAGGTTGCTAGAGGAAGCCGGCCAGCAGGGAGAGCCGGGTGCTGACATTGTTCGATCACATCCCAGGGAAGAGGTGCCATGGCTCCCCGATCCTGCCAGTAAGAGCCCGTGGGTTCTCTGGTATGAGGAAGAGATGGCCAATCTGGGGGAGGATGCTACAACAGAAAGGAAACTTGCAGCCATTGAGAAGGCACAAAAAAGGCAGCAAGATTGGGAAGCTGCAAACACTCGTGCTGCTGCCCCTGTGCCTGCAGTGAGGGAGGCCCCAAGGTTTTCCCGCAAAGACTTCAAGCCCTTCCAGGAAAATATGGGAGATGCTGTGTCACCGGATGCCTATCGTGCCCAGTTCAGGAGCTCACCTTGTCTGCATGAGAATTCATTTAAAATGTATGCACACAAAATATCTCTAACGTGTAGCCGGTGGCTGGAAGGGGAGAATGCGATCTCCGCAGAGCAAATTATACAAGTTATTTTAAAGGAGCAGTTCCTCTACAAATGCCCCCCTGTTCTCGCACCCACTGTTCGCTCTCGACAGTGGGTGTGAGAGCGAAAACCAGCCACTCTGGATGAAGCTGCAGCCTTAGCAGATGAAGCTGTAACCATCAATCCCCAATGGAAAAAAGTGTCTGCCGAGGAGCCGCAGTCTGCTGGTATTCCTGCTACTCCCTCCTCCCCATATAAGCCTCCGCACCGCAGAATGGGCCACCTACCAGTGCCTTCCCCTCGAGTGGAACCCCTAAGTATGTCTGCTTCCCCACCGGGGTCCCCCATGCTTAACTCAGGCTGGCGCTGTTTTGGCTGTGGTCAGAATGGTCACTATCTGTTGCAATGCCCGACTAGGAGGAAGGACAGCACGCACCACCACCCAGAGCCGGTACAGTATGTGAATATATACCAAGCTTCGAAGAACTTGCCACCCCGACCCGAGCCCTCTGGGTCACCCTTGGATCACTTGTGCTCTGGGTGGGGATCACCCAGGCATCTTCAGGCTAGCTGCCCCAAAAACCACCACCCTCCCCAGGCTCCAACCACAGGCCCTGTTTCCAACATGGAGCTGCCCCGGAGGGAAGACAGACTCCCATTGCCCCCATGTGGTGGGGTGGCTCCCACAACGGACTCCCCTCCTGGAGTCTATGGACTCCAACCTCTTATTCCTAGCTACACGGAGCCAAGTCAGCAGCATAGGCAGGATGTCTCCATTGATGGGAGAAAAGTAACTGGCTGCAGTGTTGTGAAACCTGAAGCAATTGAGAAAGGCCCCGGTTTTTCTATTGGACTAGCGGGGGGTGCCAGGAAACATATCCCCAGGGCTTTGGTTTGCCTGGAGGTAACGGGGGTAAATCCCCTGGACTATGGATTTGGGGAAAAACTTTGTTGGATTGGAGTAATGGAAGGCCTCCCTGCTGACATTCTTCTAGGAAATGATCTGGGAATACTTGATTGTCAATTTGTGGGGACTGTGACACACAGCCAATCACTGGGAATAGAACAGATGGCTGGGGCAGAAATGATTCCAGGCACATCTCTATCAAGGATTTACCCCGTTAACTATGTAACGGCTCATCACCCTCCGGTGAAATCCCCAGTGTCTCAGAGGACACCCCTTGCTTCTGGACACAGGTGGAGACATGCAGTTAGGGCTCACCCAGTCGCTCCTAGTTCGTCACAATGGCTATTAGTGGTTTGTGATCTGTTTCAGCTGTGATTGTATCGCGGCCATAAAGATAGTGATGGAAACGCCGGCAGGCAAACACAATGCTTAAACATTCTTTTTCAATTTGAGCATAATTTTGCTCGGCTGATGAAAGAGCTCTGGAGGCATATGCAACTGGCTGCTCATATTGCAATAGACAACATCCTAGGCTATTTTTGCTTGAATCACTGTATTGTAACAGGCTTTGTGACATCATAATATTTCAATAACGGAGCGGTGGTGACCAATTGTTTTATTTTCTCCACTGCCTGGTCATGTTTGGGAAGCCAGTGCCAAGCTGCATCCTTATCCAGAAGTCTTCTTAACGGCTGACACACCTCAGACAAGTGTGGCATGAATTTAGCTAGATATGTGACAAAGCCAATAAAACGCTGTAATGCTTTGGCATCGGCAGGCTGTGGCATGTCAACAATGGCTCTAATCTTATCAGGGTCTGCTTTTAAGCCTTGTAAGGACAGGATATGTCCATGGAAATGGACTTCTTGCACCTTGAACTGCAATTTTTTTACGCTGAGTCTCAGTCTCACCTGCCTGCAATGATCCAGTAGTGCTATTAGCTTCTCATGTAATCCTGTTGCTAGGGAGTAATCCTCAAACTCAGCTCTGAAGTTATCCCAGTTACTGCTGCAATCCCCACTCACCCTCATTGTCTCAGGTAGTGGAATGCTGTGTGCAGCTACCATGATCAGGGGCGGACTGACAACACATGGGGCCCCGGGCAGTAGAAGATTATGGGGCCCCCTTGTGCTCCGCCCATATACCCGAGCAGGTCTGAGAGCTGAGTGAGGCGGGAAGGAGAATCGGCGTGTGGAGGGTCTCCCCAGGGTCACGTGCGGATGGTCTCACCGGGGTCACGTGCGGATGGTCTCACAGGGGTCACGTGCGGATGGTCTCACCGGGGCCACGTGCGGATGGTCTCACCAGGGTCACGTGTGGATGGTCTCAGCAGCGTCAGGTGCGGGGAGGCTCATTTCTCACCAGGGTCACAGGTGCGGGTCTCACCAGGGTCACAGGTGCGGGTCTCACCAGGGTCAGATCCAGCCTGGGCTTGGATCTCAGTAGAGCCCCCCCAGCTTCAGGCCCTCCTGCAGCCACACTGGTGTTAGGACCGCGTCCGCCCTCTGACGAGACATCCCTCCCCCGGGATGACACGTCCACCTAGCTCTGGGCTCTTCTCCTCTCTGCCGCGCCGCTGTCAGTAGATACGGCTGTGTCAAAGCGGCGACGGCAGTACCTGGAGGGCCCGGGAGACGGGCAACACTACCGTCGCCGCTTTAACGCAGCCATATCTCCATTTATGCGGTTGAAAAGGGCAGGGGTGGTTGGGCCCCATTATGGCCGCGGGCCTTCGGGCAGAGCCCAACTGCCCAAATGGTCAGTCCGCCCCTGGTCATGATGCTGGTTTTCTTGCTTCCAGTGCTCAGCTTTCACAGGACTGCAATCGCTACAGGAGGCACTAAGGCCAGCTCTAAGGCCTCTCACTGCAAGACTGACAAGCTTTCAGCGTCCCATGAGTAGAAGCAGCGCATATTCAAGTACTTCTGACACCATGTTTTATGTGGATAATAATGACAGTACAAGCCATTACAGTACAGAAGTCATGTTCTTAGAAGAGAACCCACAGTACAGAATAGGAAACGCATCACAGGAAACAAGTGCCACAGAGATGAATCATAGAGTTGCATATAAACTAAACATAACACTCATAACACCGGCCTTGATATCAAGGCCGGCTGCGCTGAGCTCTCATTGTAATGACAGTTCAGCGTCCCCTGGTTACTAGGTAACCAGGGGACGCTGATCTGTCATTACAATGAGAACTTGGCAGAGCAGTCGTGATATCACGGCCGGCTGCGCCGAGTTCTCATTGTGTAATGACAGTTCAGCGTCCCCTGGTTACCTGCTAACCAGAGGACGCTGAACTGTCATTAAAATGAGAAATCTGCGGAGCTGGCTCTTTCGCTCCCTCAGGGAATAGTTGTCGGCTCCATCTTGACAGCAGCAGCGGCTCCTCTCCACTTCCTCCGGCTTCTCAGGTCTGCTGTGGGGCTGCCTGTGAGTCTGAGTAAAAGATGGACACCAGCACTCCAAAGCAAATCCAGTACGTCTATTTATTCACGTACTTGTTGCAAATGCAAAACACAAGAAGACCTCCTGTCTTGCCCCACTTCCTGTCTTGCCCCACTTCCTGTCTTGCCCCACTTCCTGTCTCGCTGTTTGAGACATCACTTCCTGTTGGGCAGATATAAAACAATAAACAAATACCTGTGCTGGGCTCTAAGCATGGAACTCGCAAGCAAGCAAGACCTGTCTCATGTGTCCTGACTCTACATGATTCTACAGAGGTACTTCCAGTCCTTGCACAAAAGAACGTAATACAACTGTGCTTTTAAGCACGGGGAAAATTCTTTGTGTTTGGCATACCTTGGCGAAGTTTAGTGCGGCATGGATTTGTGCGTTGAACCAATCGAATTTCCATAACATTGTCTTATGGAGCAGAAGTTCTGAGTGCGATGGGTACACTGACTGTATGCCTGTGAGTGTGGGCTCCTGACGAGAATGGCATACCCATGTCAGCAGCAATCTGTATACACAATCTCAGGATACACAATCTCAGTGTGTAATGCCAGTTCAGTGTCCCCTGGTTACCAGGTAACCAGGGAACGCTGATCTGTCATTACAATGAGAACTAGTTGCTTCCATTGGCCGGGACCTGCTCTAGCTCTGCCCAATCATTTCCTATTTTTTTCTACTTTTTGTCACTTCTTCTATTCTGCTCGGTACCACGGAGGTACTGAGCAGAATAGTCGATCCGAATGCCGCTCGGCGGCATTCTGCTAGTCACTCACTGCTGTTCGGCCCCTAGGAGAATAGGCCGCGAGTAGCCTGCCAGAGGTTCGGCTCAGCCGATCCAGATGTTGGATCGGCTGAGTCAAACTCCTTCTGCACTTCGGGTCGGCCGAACATGCAGAGCAGCCGAAGGCAGCCGAAGCAAGCCGATGTACGGCCTGAAGTGAATAGCCGAACAGCGTTCGGCTCACTTCACTTTGGGTCGGCTATTCACACGGTTGCCTTCGGCAGCTTTGTAAATAACCCTGCAGGTGAAAATAAAGGGGAAAAAAGGCAGCTTCCATGTAGAATTTATATAAAAAATTCTGTTTGTAAGTTTCTTTGCTACATATAATAAATGCTAAATATTTATCATGTAGATCTAGTATCTGATATGTTTTTTTAATTCTAAGTATACCCCAACTGCTAACCACTGCACACAGAACAGGGGGCACGCACGCACACACACAGAACAGGGGGCATGCACACGCACACACACAGAACAGGGGACACACACAGAACAGGAGGCACGCACGCACACACAAACACAGAAAAGGGGGCACGCATGCATGCACACACAGAACAGGGGCACGCACACACACAGAACAGGGGGCACGCACAACAGGGGGCGCGCATACCGAACCGGGGGCGCGCATACAGAACAGGGGGCAGATACACAGAACAGTGGGTACATACACAGAACAGGGGACGCATACACAGAACAGGGGCACGCATGCACACATTTACAGAACAGAGGGCACGCACACACACACACACAGAACAGGGGCACGCACACACACAGAACAGGGGGCACGCACATACAACAGGGGGCACAACACACAGAACAGGTGGTGCGGACACACACCAGGGGGCAAGCACACACAACAGGGGGCAAGCACACACACAGAACAGTGGGCACATACACAGAACAGTGGGTACATACACAGAACAGGGGACACATACACAGAACAGGGGGCGCGCACACAGAACAGGGGGCGCGCACACAGAACAGGGGGCGCGCACACAGAACAGGGGGCGCGCACACAGAACAGGGGGCGCGCACACAGAACAGGGGGCACGCACACAGAACAGTATGTGCCAGGGGCGACAGGTACGATCAGCGCTCGCAGTAGAGAACAGGGGGCGGGGTTCGGATTACACTAACGGGAGCGCCGTCCATCCACTGGTTACATTATTTTTTCCGCCCTACTCCTCTGGCACCCTCAGGCGGCTGCTTGTGTTGCCGGGCCTGAGTTTACTGTTTGTATCAGTTGCATTGCTCATACTTTTATTACTTTCAATATTCACATTCAAAATACACTGCCTGGCCAAATAAAAGGTCATACACCCTCTAATATTTAGTTGGACTGCCTTTAGCTTAATTTAAGGCACGCATTAACCATGGCATCGTTTCCATAAGCTTATGCAATGTCCCAACATTAATTTCACTCCAGAGTTGCATTCATTTTTTACCAAGATCTTCAGCTGGTGATGATGGGAGAGTCAGACCACTGCGTAAAGTCTTGCCCAGCACATCCCAAAGATTCTCAGCGGGAGTAAGGTCTGGACTCTGTGGTGGCCAATCCATGTGTGAAAATTATGTCTAATGCTTCCTGAACCACTGTTTCACAATTTGAGCCCAATGAATCCAGGCATTGTCATCTTGGAATCTGCCCATGCCATCAGGGAAGAAATATTCCATTGATGGGAAAACCTGGTCATTCAGGTAGGCAGCTGGCCTTATTTTTTTGGGCACATAACTTTGTTGGACTGAAGCAACTCCAGATCATAACACTGCTCGAAATCCAGGTAGTGACTGATTTTTTGGCCAGTCAGTGTATCTTTCCAGCACAACACCCAAAATTAAGAAAACTGTATATGTAAAATTATACTTGACCAACCTACCACAACATTAGAAAAAAGGTTAATTATTGTATTTCCTCTTTGTGGTATCTCTCCTGTACCATCTGTCTATATTGGCCTTTAACTTCTGCATGCATTTCTGATAGGAAACTAGTCAAGACATGTTCCGTTGGTGAAAGTAGAAACAATAAAGGCTTCTGTTATGCTGCAACTTCCCTGAGCATGACCCTGACATAACTGTCTGGAAAAGCCCCAGAGATATAAAATCTTTTACCAAGAACATGTTATGGTTACAGTAGTAGTAACCCTAATTATTCAAATGTCATAAGTCTCATCAACTCATGTAAAGAACTTCAACAAAGTTATGTGTTTCATAATCATCCAGTTAAGGATTTTCATTTATTCCTTTATTAAACTATAAATTCTGAGCCCTGCCCTGTGTTCCATACAAAACTTTAGGCAGGAAGGAGTAGGCAGTGTGCACTAGCAAACCATCTTAACAATTTTATGCTGCAACCACAAAGGATGAGTCAAGTCATTACGATTTCAGCTACCTATACTGAGAGATGCTGATCAAGGATATAGCTAGTGTGCAGTGCATAGTATAACACTCAGAACATAGATAAATATACTCTGCACTCAATCTAAACACTAAGGCTGGGTTCTTACCTAGGTGTATCGAATATGCGCGTTTGTCGCGCGTTTTTACCGCGATTCGCGCATTTCCGAGGGCTACCTGGCTGTATCCCGATGGATACGCGCGGCAAATACGCCCCAAAGAAGCTCATGTGGGCGTAGGGCGTTTTGCAGCGCGTTCCTACGCGCTGTAAAACGCCCAGGTGGGAACCATGCCCATAGGCAATCATTGGTTTTCACATGTTGAGCGTTTTACAGAGCGTAGGAACGCGCTGTAAAACGGATGTGTGAACCAGGCCTAACAAAGTTATTCACAAAAAGGTGAAGGGTTTGGAGAAGGCAGGAGAAGTGAACAATCTAGGACAATATAACTGAACTGGAAAGTGAGCTGAATTGGAGAATTTTTCCAAATCAGCTATTTTGGCCTAGATTGTCCAATTATCCTGCCTTCTCCAAACTCTTCACCCTTTTGTGAATAACCCTGTTAGAAGTAGGGATCAACCGATATGGATTTTTCGGTACCGATACGGATAATTAACCACCTTTCAGGCTGACAACCAATATCAGGTACCAATATTCTGTTTACATCCAGCTGCACTACAGCAAAAAAGAAAGAACAAAAACAGCAGATAACATTGGAATCATTAGCTCCCCTGCTATCTGCTGATTCCCCTGATCCAATCAGCAAAGGAGGACCTGACTGACAGCAGCACTGGGCGAGCCTGCTATTGCAAATTGAAAGATCCAATAGCACCCTAGCTATTCATTCCCCTGTTATCTCTTGTTTTGTTTTTTACTCTGATGGCAGTCCAAATAAAAAAAAAAAAAAAAGATAGCAGGGGAATCAGCACATAGCAGGGGAACTAATACTTCCCATACTATCTGTTTGTTTTCCCCTTGTATTCTGCCACTGTCAAAATGTTCTGATAGGGCTGCTTTTGAACGGCTCCTTCGATTAGCTGATTGAGGGATGCCGGCCAGAGAGCGGCATCCACTGTGCACATTTCACAGTGTTTATTATCGGTAATATCGGTCACTTTGACCAATACCGATAATTTTAACATCTGTGAATATCGGTCCCGATTATCGGTAGATCCGATAATCAGTCAACCCCTACTAAGAAGTGAGAAAAAATAAAACTAAACAGGGGCGCCCAAAAAGGACATACAAATTATAGTAAAAATACACAGCACCTATTTAAATAAATTAACCAGAGTGAGATCATGCAGTAATACAATAGTGCATGAATGTAAACTCAAGAAAAACAATGGAGGTTATTCACAAAGGAGCCAAAGGATTAACCCGAACCTTCGGCTAATCCTTCGGCTTGCTTCGGCTGCAGGAAGCCCATGCAGCAGCCGAAGTTGGCCAAAGCACTCAGCCAAGCCAAAAGCATATGCTCCGAAGACACAGCCAAAGCAGGGAGAATGGTCTGCCAGAGCAATCTGTTTACCCTGCAAATTGTAAACAAATAGAATAATAATATTTTTTTTTAAAAGAATGGTGTGAGGTACTCCTAACTCATACCAGACCCTTTAGGTCTGGTGGAAATGTTAGGAGGGACCCCACGGTTAAAAAATAAATAAATGCGGGGGGTTTCCCCAAAAATCATGCCAAACCCTTCAGGTCTGGTAAAAATTTTAAGGGGGAACCCCAATGCACAAAAATGAAGAAAAAAAAACCCAGTGAGGTCCCCACTAAAATTTCATACCAGACCCTCAATCCAGGCACTAACCTGGCAGGGCAGGAAAGGGGGGACGAGCAAGCACCCCCCTCCCTGCCCCATAACAGGCCACATTACCGCCGCATTGAGAGGATGTTTTACCAGGGGGGAGACCTCCTGGGCAGTGTAATTGTGGCTTGGCTGGTGCTAGTGACTGTAGCACCTGGCAAAATCTTAAGACTAATAATAGTGTGAAGAAATGTTACTAGTTATCATGTGGTGTATTATGTAATGGCCAGCATAATATGTGGTAATATGCCCTGTTTCCCCAAAAATAAGACCTACCTCAAAAATAAGACATAGTACTATTTTTGGGAATTGCTAAAATATAAGACCTACCCCGAAAATAAGACCTAGTTGTGACCATTCCCAGGGCCGGTGGTGGCATAATGGGGAAACATGAAGAGCTGCGGGAGAGAATCAGCAGTGCCAACAAAGCCAGCAGTAGAGGAAGCAAGGCGGCACCGCCACATAAGCCGATGCCTCCTCTATAGCGCCGGCTATAAAAGATAAAAGGGTAGCTGTGGATGTCATATATTTGGACTTTGTAAAGTTGTTTGACATGGCTCCCCACATATGGCTAATGTGTAAACTAGGGATGCACCGATACCGTTTTTTTCGGTATTGAGTACGAGTACAGATATTTGTTTTCAGTACTTGCTGATACTGAATACCGACACCGGTAGTCCCTTTAAGGAAGCTGGGAGGCATGACTCGCCCCCCAGCTTTCCCGATTAGCAAGGAAGGCGTCTCACTGCTCCCTCATCACGAGGTGATGAGGAAGCATGGAGCCAGCTTCCTGGCCAATCAGGATGCCAGGGGGCGGGTAATGACTTGTCGCCTGGCTTCCTGATTGGCCAGCTTCTCAACCAAACAGGAAGCCGGTCTTTACACACCTACTGGCTTCCTGATTGGCCGGGAAGCCGGCTCAATGCTCCCTCGTCACCAAGTGACATGGGAGCATACCTATACTAGTTTTGTTATCGGTGCATCCCTTGTGTAAACTAAACCCCTACCATGTTATCTCTTATTCCACTAGGTAGATCTCTCTTTACTTCCTGTCCTAGAGCCATAACAGGAAATAAGAGGAAATATCTCCAAAGTCTCTCCAACTCTTAGAGTTGTCACAGGAACAGGAATTCCCATTAGAGGATTTACTCTTACCTTTTGCCCTAGTCACAAATTTTGGGATTGCCTCTCTGTCTCAATGACAATAGTCATTAGAACAGATAAAGGTGGGGAATCTCAAAAGCAATACATCCTTGACAAGTGGTTTACCCCTTCCCTACTCTATCACAAGCTAAAACAAAAAGGTTTGTCTTTACATACACTTTTAGAGCTATAGCTTTAGAAAATGTAATCTGTAAATGGATAAAAATCTAGCTTGAAAGACAGCATTCAGAAAGTCGTGTTCAGTGAGTCAAACACATATTCAGTCTTTGGACCATTACTTTGGTAGTAGGTTTGGTAGTTGGTAGACTTGGTAGTATGCTTCAAAACATTGAGTAATTGGTTTATAAATACACAAATACACAACAAATAAAATGCTACTAAAATTTATAAGAAACAACATTGGAGAATGTTGATCCAAGGAGTTATGTGTTGCCTTTGTCAAGCATTAAGGAATTTTTTCCCCTATTGGAGCAAATGGGACCGTGTTTTAAACTGTTTTAGATTTTGTTTTTTGGCTGATCTTGACGGATAGGGGTCTGTTTTCAACCTGACCACCTCTGTAACTATTGTATATTGACCATTTAGTATGACCACACTAGGATCACTGTCATTAGTACAGTATGTGTACCACAGGTTGAGAAACTATTTAAAACTGATTAAGTTGAAGTTTATTTTAATTTGTTGTTAGAAGATTCTTCTTCCTCAACATAATACATAATTATTGTGCTTTACAACGTCTTATAAATAATCCCAGATAAGTATATATTTTAATTGTACAGCATGTTCGATTATAGATTTAAAATAATAATAACAATAATTGTAATAATAGTTTTAAAACACTATCAATTGCAGTATAATTAAAGTCTATAGGAATTGTGCAAGTGAGATGCAAACAGGTTGATAGGAACATGTAATTACAATCTATGGAAATCATTCAAAAATAATGGTCAGAACTTAGCTAGTAGATATCATACATATTCTACTCTGATATGGAAAAACACACAGGCAAAATTGCCAAATATCTTACAATTAGTGCTGGTTAACTGTGAAGAGGAAGAAAAAGAGAAACCTACAAGCCTATGGGCTAGAGAAAAAGTTATCCTTGCAGTGGGTCCCCTGCACTCCAAGGGTAAATTGCTTGTTTTGTTTAGGGGATGATGAATAAGGTGAATTACTTTCCCTATTCTATGATTAAGCCCATTTTTGGGTGAAATTCATCAAAGTGTGAGATCTCCCATTTATGAGTAAAAGCTTTTATGGCATGGCTGATTCCAACCAGTTTGAAGAAATATGGAAAACTGTGGTGGCTTGAAACACACAAAATTGTTCTCTTAGACCTAAACCTAATGAAATTTGGGGGCTAATAACACTATTGTGTTATATTAATGCATATTACAGTAATGGACAGCACGGCACGTTACATGTTATTGATTCTGAATGGCAGCCAAACACACCTTACCTGTGAGGCGGAAAGAGGGACTGAGAGATTTGGTTTAAAAAAGGGACAGTCCCTCCAAATGATGGACATTTGGGAGACAGACAATAGACTTAAATAAAATAAAAATTAATGCTGTTTTCTAATAGTTCCAGAGGTTGAGCTATGTGTACTGAAGTGGGGAGTAAGTTATTTATTTATTTATTCTAGGTATTTATATAGTGACGACAATTTTACACAGCGCTTTACATAGTGCACATTCACATCAGTCTGCTCTGAGTTGGAGCTAAATGTTACAAATTGCTATACAATTTCAGGAGGATTCAGCAAAGTTTTGTACTCTAAGAAACTGTTACAATGTATTTTTATGAAATTTATAAGATAAGTTATAACCCTAATTAAACACTTAGAACTCAATTAAACTATTTTTTTTAGCAGAGAAAAAACCTGCCAAATAAATTATTTTCCATTCTGCAGTGTACCTCTAGAGGGAGCTTTCTTCAAGCTTTTCACTTTACGACCCATGTCACAGTTTCAAAATGTTCAAATGACCTCATGCTGATTCACTGCTGAATGCTGAGGGGGAAACCTGCTCTGTGTGCTATTTTCTTTCCGTGTTTTTTCATTTTGAAGTTATGTGTACACTTAAGAACATGTAATATCTTTATCAATACATAAGCATGTATTGTAATTTGGCATTTATAATATCTATTATTTATTATATTATATATTAAATATTGTTTGTTCTTTGTATAAATGTAAGTATTTTCTTGCATTAAAAATGGCATATTTTAGGTGAGAATTATTAGATGGTCCCTGAATTTAATGCTCTTTCTTTACGATTAATTAGAAGAGGAAAGACTATATAAAGTATAATCAAGTGGCATGGATAGATTATCTACCACCCACATCTGTGCCTAAAAGGACCCTTAATGGGTTCTAAACACACAGGCTCCTTTACATGTCTTTTATGTATACAGTGTACCAGTATGATTAAAGTAGAAATGTTAGACGTTGAATTTTTATCTGCCGATGATGTTTAAGACTCTGCTATGATTGTTTGGAACAATGCAAATTCACACTATTATACCTTTGTATCTTATTTCACGTAACTAAAAATGTTATAATACTTGAATCGAGAAAAACAAACTAAGCTACCTCTTAGAGTTCCGACATAATGTATCTCAGTTGAGATTTATGTCAACTTGGATTGTTTCTCTCTTCAGTTTGTTCATTTAAGATTTAAGAATGAAAGGGAGAGGCTGATTGGTTGCCATGCACAGCTGCTCCAGATTTTGTCTGCTCCAGTCCTGATAAATTCCCTTCATTGTGTTTCCGAATAGCTGGCTCTCCAACTTCCTGTCCAGTACAAGTGGCAGAGCAGTCTACAGCAGCTTGCAATCTACTAGTTTGGAGAAAGGAGGAGAGGGGAGCAGGGGTGTGTCTGTTTTACTTGTGTGTTTGTAGATTTACTAGCACAAACAAGGGTGGCTCAATAGGACCCTGCAAGGGAAAGGAGCCACCCTAAACCAGGATATCAGGGCCATTGCTCAGGGGACCGGCTGATTCTGCAGCAAAATAACAGGGATATTCACCAAGCTAGAAAAAATGGTACATGCATGAATCTATAACCGCCCTTTATAGCAGGGCGCACATTGGGAAGGCTTGCAACAATACAAAACACAGAAATTCCCCAGCCTCAACCTGCCAGCCAGCCTGCAACCAAACAAGTAGCCCTGTCAACAGTATGCGTTAAAATCAGAGGTTTTAGTTGAACAAACTTTTGGCCAAAAATATGTAGAAGCCACACTGCCGCGCCAAGGCACCTCTGCAAAGTGTGGTCCTAACTCTATGTATCCGAGTCTCCAAGTGTGAGCATATTAACCTCTTGCCGTCCGCCCTTTAAGAAAAAACGGACAGACGGCAGACTCGCATCCGCGGGTTGCCGTCGTCAGACGGCATTTTTTTCCTGCTCGCGCGTGCTAGGGGGCACGGGCAGGAAAGACTATTAATGAAGTTGATAAATTACATGCAGGTGTACCTGGAGGTAGCCCACTCCTCCTGATAAGGTGCAGGGACGCACTGGAGGCCCAGCAACCAAAAATGCTCGCTGGCAGCCATGTGAATAACCGACCCGAAGTGAAGTGAGCCGAACGCAGTACGGCTATTCATTTCAGGCTTGCACAGCTGATTTCAGCCGTGCTGAGCATGTTCGGCCGACCCAAAGTGCAGAAGAAGTTCGACTTAGCCGATCCAACGCTCCAGCCGAGCGGCATTCGGTTTGGCTATTCTGCTCGGTACCGAGCAGAATAGAAAAACAGTTAAAAAAAAAATTTTAAAACGATTGGGCGGAGCTAGCAGTGACAGCTAGCTGCGCCCAACTGTTTCCTATTGGCCGGAACCTGCTGTCATTACAATGAGACCTTGGCGGAGCCGGTGGGGATATCACTGCCGGCTCTGCTGAGCTCTCATTGTAAAGACAGTTCAGCGTCCCCTGGTACCTGGTAGACGCTGAACTGACATTAGAGTTCACCAAATTGCAGGTAGTTGCAACCAGTTGCTATTGCACAAATAACCAAATAGAACAACAGCAGCCGAGCCTCCAACAGTTTAGGTCATTTCGCTGTGCCGGTGGAAACTGTACTTTGGTTTGACACTGCTATTCGAATGTTTTTATGCAGCATATGAAACGGCTTAAAAATATTTTGACTTTAATATCGTTTTAAATGATTTATGAGGTTCTATAGGCTTTTTTTTCATAGGTAATGAATTCCTTGCTGTTCTGTTGGATGGGGTGATCCAAATGATTTCCAACAGCTAAGATTTTGTATTGATATGAATGTTTACAGTTTCATAAAGCGTTAATGACATTTGTAGAGATGTCACTTCTGGGGGTGGAAGTTTTGGAAGTTGTAAGATGATAGTTTGGATTTGAAACTACTATGTTTCTTCAACAATATAACATTCTTACCTGCCTGCTAATAATCTTCTTTTCAATATACACTGAGCAGTGTGCACATGTGCATTTTCAGCATACTTCATTGTTGGGATGAACTATCTCCCATGCCTATGCACGGGTGCCACGTCATCCCTGCCCTTCAAATTAAGATGGCTTATCAAGATTCTCCTGAAAGAAGATCGGGAGAAGATGTTGACACCCGCAAGGGAGTTTAAGCATATCTTAGTGATGGAGGGGAGATAAGTAATGGCAGCTTTGGTTCTGGTATAATTAAAGTGAATCTGTGATTACTCTAAATCTCCTCAGGCAGGTGTTTAAAGCAGTAATTTGAAGATCCTTGCACATACTGTATTTGCACTTACTTTGTTTGGCTCTTAAAAGCCTAAAGCCTCCTGCCCACTAATATACAAGCTCACTATAGGTCTACGGTTTACATCAAGGTGCAGGCTTTAGTGCAGTCCAGCCACTGGCAGTATGATTACTAAATGGCAAACTAAAACTAGAATGTGACCCTCAAGGTTGCTCAGATATTGGCAGCTGTCAGTACAGCAAAATAGGTAGCAAATTGTTAAGGACAATTTAGGACAGGCTGGAGGTCAGAACTGGCAGCAGGCAAGCATAGTTGATACTACTAGAAAGTCAGTGTTGGTAGCAGGCAGAAAGCAGGGATCGAAAACAGTCCAAACTATTTTTGGAGGCAGTGATGTCATCACCAGGACTGCAATATTTCAACTTCTGCAAGTTGACATTTTGAAACCTCCCTTCTGTAATCAGCAGTGGTTGTTTGGTTTTTAATAGAGGTCAACAGTTGGATCTGAGTCAAAAAGTTGGTGCACAAAGGTGTAACCCTAAACATTTATTACTAACCTCTATTGTCCTATTGATTTATGATGTTGTAATTAAAATAATATTAAATAACATTACGAAAGGGGACTTGCAACACATGATATATTCTGTTTCTCTTGTATAATTTTAGCTGTATAACTGCACGTAGGCAATGCAGCTAATTTGAATTTCCCACAAATTACATTTACTGTCTGGGCAGTAAAATAGGTTAAAGAAGTAAAACATACTTTCCCCGCTGCTGACTCCAGCGCAGCTCTGCCCTGTCAGCTGATAGTGGGCATAAGCCATCTATCTGCTTACTGTGGGTCTCCGGAATATATTTGTAAATGTACTTCTGTGGCCCAAAAGAGGAACATAGCCAATAAAAGGATTGGCTTTACTTCTCTTTTAAAATATATTAGGTATTTCACGTATTGCTTTGGTATGCATGAAATGGCATGTAGAATAAGACACATATCTTTGTGGTCTACAATGACCCCCAAATCCTTCTCCATTTCTGACTTCCCCAGCGGCATACCCATACTTGTATAACCCATTTGTTTATTTTTAATTCCAAAGTGCATTACTTTGCATTTATCGACATTAAACCTCATCTGCCACATTAATGCCCACTCCCCTATTTTATCCAGGTCCTCCTGTAATGTTATAGTGTCTAAGTCCGTGTCTATTACCCTCACTATTTTGGTGTCATCCGCAAACACGGAAATATCGCTGTTAACACCCTCCCCGATGTCATTAATAAATAAGTTGAACAATATGGGACCCAGCACAGAACCCTGAGGCACACCACTCATTACACTAGCCCAGTCTGAAAAGGTGCCATTTACAGATACCCTCTGGACACGTTCCCGTAGCCAGTTCTCTATCCACGTACACACCACCTCATCTTTGCCCATAGCCCTCAGCTTGTGTAGCAAGCGTTTGTGTGGTACCATATCAAAAGCCTTTGAGAAATCCAGATATACCACATCTACCGGCTTACCTCCGTCCATATCTCTACTTACCCCCTCATAAAAAGTTAGCAAGTTAGTTAGGCAGGAACGGTCTTTCCTGAACCCATGCTGATTGTCATTAACTATCCCGTTTTCCTGAACAAATTCTACCAGATAATCCTTTATTATGCCCTCTAGCATTTTACAAACTACCGATGTTAGACTGACCGGCCTATAGTTCCCAGGTTGGCACCTTGCCCCCTTTTTGAATATTGGGACTACCGTAGCCCTCCGCCAATCACTGGGGATCCTACCAGTCATTAAGGAGTCCTTAAAAATGAGGATTAATGGTCTAGTTATAACCTGGCTTAATTCCTTAAGTACCTTGGGGTGCAGGTTATCCGGACCCACTGCTTTGTTTGCATTGAGCATTTTAAGTCTTTGTTGTATCCCGGTTTCTGTCAACCACTGGGGTATATTTTGAGTTAAACTGGGAGTTTTATCATGTGTGTCAAACCCGTTTCCCTCCCGAGTGTATACTGAGGAGAAAAAAGCGTTCAGCGCCTCGGCCCTCTCCTTGTCGTTTGTGACTAGCTTCCCGCTTCCATCCTTTATTGGGCCTATCTGCTCCTTTCTCACCTTTTTACTGTTAATATATTGGTACTGTTAATATTCTGTCACCTTACTTCATTCCTTCTGGAGGGTGGCTACTTTTGTTCTCCATGGTCCTCGTGTGTGGTAAAGTAGCCACCGCTCTAAGCCCGCTCCCGTGATGGACTACAATCTCATGTTAATTTACTAATTTGTATTGAGATTGTAGTCCATCACGGGAGTGAGCTTGGAGTGGTGGCTACTTTACAAAACACACAGGGACCATGGGGAACAAAAGTAACCATCCTCCAGAGGAAGGACGGTGTCAGCACCAATTCAAAGATGAGCTAAAGATCTAGAGCTGAGTGATACACAATAGGATAGATTTATGTTAATAGTAAGGGCACTTGAAAGCAATTTTAACATTTAACTCCTGAGTTTAGTGTCACTTTAACATGGAGGATGTTTGCATGTGATCAAACAATAATGGAACATGGACATTCTAGATGGCAACATATACAGTAAGCTGCAGTAATATGGTGATGTTACTATGTGGCTTATCAGAAATGGCTGTATAAATATGTCAGCCACTGTGTTACAGTTTTATTTCCCATATTCAAACACAATATGCATAACTTATCATAACATATTATATATTCCTGAGGGCCTCTGCATGTTGTTAATGCTTTGTGTGACTGCTGCCAACAGCTTTGATTTTTATGAAGACTAAATGCCATCTTTTTGTCAAAATAGACCTTTCAGTAACTTAACAAATCTTCTAGGTTACAATATACAGTAACAGTGTAATTTTCAAAAAGCTGAGTCTTTCATTATTAAAGCTGTATTCAAACTTTTCAGGTGCGATGTGGAGCAGTAACACCCATGGGTTAACATGCATTTTCCTATGTCGCACTAAGACAGTGGATTCGAATGCATAGGTTGGCAATGCATCAAAATGTCCAATAAAGAACATGCACCATTTTTGGCTATGCAGCACACTGGTGCACTGCAATCATGTGCATTGGAGCTGCGTTGCCTTAGTGTATCAGAGTACCCTTCAAAAATACTTGTAACATGTAATGTGCATTACCTTGGTGCACATCAGCGGAAATGTAGCCCTTGGTCTCCAGCCCAATAACTTTGCTTAGTCAAGACAAAACATTTCCTCAGTCCCCTTTTCCCCAATGATCATCCAGACTAGCCAGTCACAAGGTGATAGCCTGCAAGATGTATATACACAGTCAAGAACCAGAAGGCTACTGCAAAGTCATATTTCAGCCAGAATCTTAAAGAGGAACTTCACCCATATCTTTAAAATAACAACAGACACACCTTGTTGTGTTTAGTGTTGAAAGAAATGTTTAGTATTGAGAATCCACAAACACATACAACCAGATAATTGCAGGCTTTGTATTCGTTGCATACCTTATTTCTCTTTTCTACTCGAGTCTGCTGTCAGCGGCCATGTCTACCAAGGGCAGATTACTAGCTTTCCTATTACTTCCTGGAATACATCGGTCTGAGAATGGTTACTAATTTAATAATGTTTAATAGTTCTTCAATGAAAGGTTTCAACGGATTATGTAGATTCCTTAGCTACTAATAATAGCAAGCAATATACTACATTTATTACCGTTTTACTCTTAACCCTTATTCACACAAGAAAAAGCCAGTACGCACAGTTCCGTGCTGCGTGCACGGCCGTATTGGACAGCTCCCGGGAAGGACAGGTGCTGCGTGTGATTAGTACCCAGCCCCTGTCCTTCTCTATGGGAGTATGCTGCCGTTCGCCGCCCTATGCTCACCCGCTCTGCACGTCCGTGCGGGTGCAGGTGTCCGTACTCGTACGCTGAGAGGATGGATCCTGTCTGTGTCCGAGCCGGGACACCTGCACCCATACGGACCTGCACTTGGGGTGAGTGTAGGGCGGTGTATGGCAGCGCACTCACATAGAGAAGGTCAGGGGCTGCGTACTAATCACACGCAGTACCTGTCCTTCCTGGGAGCTGCACGATACGGCCGTGCACGCAGCACGGAGCTGTACGTGCCGGCTTTTTCTCGTGTGTATGAGGCCTTAACAGTCTTACAAGCAAACATTTCACACAGGGGGCATCATGCCACTGTCATACAGCATTATGGGTTTTCTAAGAGGACACAGCAGAAGCCATTTGTTTTTAGACTGTCTTTCTAATTTTAACTCCAAAGGACCTCTATAGACAGAGCAATGAATAACTCCTCTAATTCATTCCCTGATGTATGTTAATTTGAGGTTTAGCCGACCGCTGTACACCTCCCTGTAAGGAACCTAGAGCTTCTATTTTTTGGCTTCAAATGTAAATATAGTTGATAAATTTTTTTTTAGCACCAGCAGTTACATTTTAAGGCCAAGCTTTTAGGAGTATCTATCCCCTTCTTCGCGGTCCAACTTCAGCTTCAGATTAAGGTTTATCAAAATGTTAAAGCAGAACTCCATGAGCTGAACGACAAAAGACAATGTGGGCCACTGTATTCTGATAGCTGGCACCTGTTTGGCGCTTACAGTGGTCTTGGGATGAATAAAAGTTTGAGTTTTTACTCAAGGCAGCAGCATACATATAATACACACATCATTATCGGTAATTCATTATTAATTTTTATACATTTACATTTTTATTAAGGATTGCAGGGTACAAAATATGTAAACAACAGTGTAAAATTTTTAATTTTTTGTGTACCAGGATACAAACCAAATGAAAGAATAACAGTAGTACAGGTCATTTGAGGCAAAACAAGGTGTATCAAAAAACTAATAAACGAGAGAGCAAACAGTAGAAGCGCAGTCAGCAGGGAGCTGTCCTTCATGGGTGAAAAGAAAACCTGTGTTTGCATTAGGCTTAAGGAAAGTAAGAACAGAGACCAAGAAGGACCTGTGCTACAATATGAGTCGAACGGTAGACAGTACGGATATTTCGTTATTTCAGGATTCTGATCTGAAATTCAATTCAGTTCGGGTTTCGGATTCAAACAAAATTTGCATTTTTTTTAGTTTCAGATGAGTTTATGAATATTCGTTGCTAATCCCACAGAAAACCATATGCAGATATTAATACTAAAGCTGAAGACCTTAATGGCATTCGGGAGTCAGAAATTCCAAATACCATTCAGGAGCTCCAGAAAGCAATACGGGTCTGGGAGCTGTATTAAAGCTGAGGCTTCCAGACCCGCATGGCATTCGGAAGCTCCCGAATACAATTCGGAAATTCGAATCCCGAATGTCATTCAGGTCTAGGAACCTCAGTTTTAGTATTATATATACAGTAAACTGTATATGGCTCCCATGTTGCCGTAACCAAAGTTCGTATTCATGGATGCATTAAACTGAAAAATACATCTGATTGGCCAGAAAAGTCACTTGTCCGATTCAGTTTAGTTTTTGTACGAAATTCGGACGGGATCCGAAATTCGGAAATTGAATTTTCGGATTCGGACACATTCGAATGCATTGGGAAATGGAAATTCGGATTTGACCAAATTTGGGGAATTTCGTACAAATTTTGATTTGGAACTAAACGAATCGCACATGTCTATCGAAGAGTGACAAGGTCTCATTTAGTTGCAGATGGTATTCAGTTTATGTTGCGATGAGACCATCTCGGGAAGAGAGGCTCAGATAGATAAGGCCACAAAGAGTGGCACTCGCTAACTTATAGAGGAGCCAGTCTCGGTAGCTGGGTATACAATCACACAACGGGCAGGGATAAGAGAAGAAGGAAAAGAGAAGGAAATCATCCATAATGGAGACTGTGAGGAGCAGAGTAATAATGTGAGAAGGGACCGATGGGAAACAGAGGGTAAACAATTTTCAATCCAGGGGGTCCAAATCTTTTCAAATGTACCCATGGTGTTAGCAAGTTTTGCGGTACGTTCTTCATTGTAGAGTGTCCAATTGACATGGAGACATTAGAGACACTCAGTAAGAGCCCATGTCTCCCAAGATTGGGTAAGTATAACCTTGTTATTTTGTGCAATCAGATCAAAATGAGCACTTAAAGTGACACTAAACTCAAAGGCTAAATCTTAAAAATACATTCAAGTACATTAACTGTTAACAAAAATGTAGCTTATTTGTGAATCACTCGTCACTAGATCCTCAAATCATCTGTGAATTGGTGCTGACACTGTCCTTCCTTCTGGAGGGTGGCTATTTTTCTTCCCCATGTATGTGTTGTGAAGTAGCCATCGCTCCAAGCTCACTCCTGTAATGGACTACAATCTCACATTTACTTTACTAACTTGTATTGAGATTGTAGTCCATCACGGTGGCTACATTACAACACACAGGGACCATGACGAATAAAAGTAGCCACCCTCCAGAAGGAAGGACAGTGTCAGCACCAATTCAGAGATGATTTGAGAATCTTCAGCCGAGTAATACACAAATAAGATACATTTTTGTTAACAGTTAATATACTTGAATGTATTTTTAAGATTTACGTTTCTGAGTTTAGTGTCACTTTAACCCTTGCAGTGCGGGGGTAGCCCGAATGCAAGGCTTACGAAAAATTTTGCCCAGAGTTCTGTAACCTATATCTACCTTTTCCATTAAATTCCGTCTCCTAAATGGCAGCACATTGGCAAAGCAGGCAGATTCAACAAAGAAATATTAAGATTAAAATCAGATTTTTGTTATTTTTTTTTCTCAAATCCCTTTTCTAATAGTCACTGTATGATGCAAAATATTACAATTGTGTCCTTAACTAGCAATGACAAAGTTTTGTTGTTGTGTCTGTCCTGGTACTTTTCCTATGAGTTGTTATGATGTTGAGGCAAATGATCATTTCCTTCGCAACAATGCAGTGCTAAATAAGATTCTAAATTACTGATTATAAAGCAGGAAATAGTCACCTTCCCGTTCATTAATTCAAGCCACAGGTATTAATATTTTCTTATTTCCCTAATTAGCCTGACACATTCAGAAGTTAATTTGGTAAGCCGGAAATATTCAGCTGTAGGGAAATCCCATTATAATTTTTCTTTTAATTTGATATGATATGTAACACACAGACAGATTTGGTGACGTATGGCCAGCATTTTCCAGATCTGCTAATTGTCTATGGACACAGAATTTTAAGATCTTTTCATCAATAGTGTTTGTGACCTTTGTGTCCTGAGCGTATCTGTCTTATGTCTTCAAAGAACCATTGTGAATGAATAACAAAATTTTAATATGGCAATAATCTACCGAAATTGGAGCTGTGGATGGTCTTGTTGGCACTATCAGGCTCCTCGGAAGTTGATTTTTTAAGCTTGGTGGGGAATTGTCAGCTTAACAGTGAATGCATCCAATCAGATGCAGTCACTGTTTGGGTAGAGGGGGAGATTGTTTCATCCATGCTGTTTAGTGAACAAGAGAAATCCAAAGAGGTGAATATCCAACTATAGGCATCTGCCTATGGTCTCCTTAAAGCATTTTTACTAAACAACAGAAACCTACTGATCCACAACCAGTCGTCATACTAAGCCTGATGAACGGGACTCTGCGTGGCCCCGAAACGTCGCCATCAATATGCGTCAATAAAAGACGTTCACTTGACCAGTTTTCTTCCGTATGTTGTTGACATTTCGCTTCTTCCTAATTTGAAGCGGACATGTCGATGTGAAACGCATTTTTGGTGTGTGTTTTTGCGTGATGTCCACCATAAAATCAATTCAATTTTAGACTGGGGGTGCCTCAAGATTTTGCATATTTTTAAAGGGTGCCGTGACTTAAAAAAGATTGAGAAACACTGAGCTAGACATAGCACAGGGCAAAGTTCTTTGTCATCTTCAAAGCATATATAGATAATTTTTAGGTAACAAGTGCTGTGTAATGGGGCTTTTTTTTTTAAAAAAAGAGCTGTGCCCACGTTGGAGAGATTCGTCCTGGAGAAGCAACAGGAAATAAATAGAAATCTCCCCGATGGGAACATAGGCAGCAATAAAAACCTAGCAAAAAAATTGTAACCCTTCTCCATTCTGTCCAAAGGTTAAAAAAAAATGTTTTGATGAGCGTTCTACATTATTAATAATGTTGTTATTACAATATAGGAATTACTGTATATATGGTAAGTTTGCACAGCGCTTTACAAAGTGGATGGAGACAGTACAGTTACAATTAGGGATGTTCAGATACCAAGTACCGTACTCAGTACAAGTACATGTACAGATACTTATATATTAGGGATGCACTGATACCATTTTTTCAAGTACAAGTACTGAGACTTGTCCAAGTCCTCACTGATACAGTACTGATACATTTTTGTTTATTGTCATGTGACAGTTTTTCTAAAACAATACAGACTAATGATTTCAGGACAGTGGTGGAGCTCCAGAGCCAGGTTCCAGCTGCAACCGCTGCAATCCTGGTAGTTTTCATGAAAATGCCAAGTAACGGCACTGGTATCTGAACTGGTATCTAAACATCCCTACAATACAATGTAACTGTAAGCTCATGAGAGCTCACAATCTAGTAGCTATGAATAGACTTGTCTGCACTAAACCCATTTTTTCCTAATTGGCAAAAAAATAAAAATGTACAATTTAGGCACTTAGTATTTTTCCACTACTTGACTTGCCGTTTAACTGCCATATTTACTATGTGTATGTTTTTTAGAGAGAGGAGGAAAAAACCAGTGGGCAATAAGTTTCTCCTTGCAATGTCACACTTTGCATATTTGGTAAATACATGACTTCTTTGTCACCTGAGACTCCGGACGGCAACATGGTTGTGTATACATTTAAAGCAACTACCCTTACCTAACTGCGAATAGAAATGTTCTTAGTGTTGCCAGCACAAAAACAATGTAACAGGTAGTAGTTTAGAGAAAAACATACACACACCTTGTTGTGGGTAAAGACACATGCTGTGTATTGTAGCAGTAGGGAAAGGTCGATGTGTAACATTTCTGTTCCTTACTTCATTTTGCAGTATTCAGATCACATGCCTAAAAGAATGAAGAAAGCGGAAAGTTTTTTCTTAAGTGTTTATGAACATTTTATGGCTTAAGTTATCTGATCATCTGACAAATTTGCAGTATAGTACAGAGGGGACCTGTTTACACATCATAACATCATGCTCTAGTCAAATGACTGAGGACTATGTAGGTCTACCACAACGAACGAGGAAAATAATAGTTAAAAAAAGCAAAGAATGTCACTTGTGTTTGACGACAAATTAGCAGAGAACAAAATTTGATTTGTTCTCTGTTTCTTTTTTTTGTTTTTTTGTACAGCATAATTGCAAAAAAATGGATTTTCTCATTTATCATTTAAATACCACCAAATAGATGTGCTCTGTTTGGGTCGCAAAAGTTATTAGATCTCAGCTGCAGCAACTCCTCAGATAATGAGAAAATACATCAAATCTTTTTCTACATCTTTGGATAGTGTGGAAAGAGAGTTCTAAATTCTCTATTTGCTCTTATGACTGTTGTCACTGGGAGAAATGTAAGGGGCAAGTAGGCATATCTTCCAACAGGGGCACTCGTTCCAGTGACAAATGTTAAAAGTGAGATTTCCACTCATTTTAGGGAGATTTCCACTTACTACCTGTTGTGTCCCTGGGGACAAGACGTGCAGTAAAATCTTTCTGATGGGAGCATGAACATTAGTAAAATTAAAAAGAAATTAGCTGATAATCTATAGAAAATCTATAGGTGTATGGTCAGCGTTAGTCTCATGATTTTCTAAACCAGCCCTAACTATGGCAACTTGATTAAAATCTCATTTAGAGCACTTTCACAAGGATTTCTAATCAGTTTTTTAGGTGAACCTGATCGGAAATGCAATATATAACCAACCCCTAGTTATTCACTTTTCAAAACTTCTTATGTTATTATGTCTAAGTCGCTTATTTAAAGCCCTGTTCACACCCGAGTAATTTGAAATGTCACCAGAAGGGCTTCATTGCCCAGCACAGGGATTTCCATTACATTCAGTGGTGCTTGTTTAAACCTGAGTGTAGTGTTGCTTGAGGCTTGTCGTTCAAAAAAGTACAAGACCTTCTTTTGGAAGAAAGTTACACACTTTGGCCCGAACAGACTTCAATGTGAGTGCTTAAACTGATGAGAAAAAAAAAATGTTTTTTTTTAAATTTTACTTAAAGTGGACCTTTACACCCTTTCGCTAAAAATCACTTTAGCGTGCGGCTCTGCATGCTGATATGAAATCATCTTACAATCATTAGCTAAACATATTTTTATTTTACTTACAATTTCTTTTTTTTCTACTTGCTGGTCCATTTTGGAACAAGCATTGCATCCTGGGAAGGTTATATCAGAAGAGCATTGATGGGAAATCTCATCTGTAATCTGACGAGATCTCAGGGAAAGGCATTTTCCTCTCCTGAGGTCACATGTCCTAGTCATGTGTGCCAGAGTTCCAGGAAATAAAGGGAGAGCTAGTAATTTGCCATTAGTAAAAAATGGCTGTTGTGAGAAGAATAAGGAAGAAAATAAAAATAAGTATGCAAAGAATAAAAAGCTGGCAATTATCTAGAAGTATGTGTTTGTAGATTGTCATTACTAAACATTTCTAAAGGTGTGTTTGTTGTCATTTCAAAGATATGGGTAAACTTCCTCTTTAACCACCTTGGTACCGGAGCATTTTAAAATTTTTTGCACGCACACCCTAAAATCTTTATTTTTTGGATAGAAAATGACTTTACACCCCCAAACAATTCTATATATTTCTGAACACAGGCCCTGTAGAATAAAAAAATTATAGCTGCATTTGATTATATAGCACAATATTTGCACAAATGTTTATCAAATCAATATTTTTAAGAAAAAAAAACACAAATTAATTTTTAGTGCACACAAACACAATATAATACCCAATTTTTTGGTAACAAATAAAAGATGGGGTCAAGTAGAGTAAATAGATACCAAATATGTCACACGTTAAAATTGCGTGCGCCTGTGCAATGGTGAAGAACTGTGGTACTTAAAATGGTTCATAGGCGACACCTTAAAGGAGAACTATGGGGTTAAAGTGACATTAAACCCTCAGATTGTTTAACATAAAACATTAGTGTAATGTGTGCCTTACTGTAATCCATGGTTGTTTCCCTTCTCTTTGCTGCTCTTCCTTTTAAATCTGTATCTCTTCTCATGCTGGGCAGAACTTCTGTTTTGCAGCAGACTGCCTTGTCTTAGGAATGGATATATGGTGTCTGTGTATAGGTTTGTAACCTGAGCCAGCACTACAGGAAGAGGCCCTGAGCTGCAAAGGGAAGTTCTCCCCAAGCATGAGAAGACATGAGGATTTAAAAGGAAGAGCAGCAAAGAGAAGGGAAACAACCATGGATTACAGTAAGGCACACATTACAGTATTGGTTTATGTTAAAAAATCTGAGGTTTTAATG
>NW_017308748.1:32096-60386 GCF_000935625.1 Nanorana parkeri | reverse complement strand
TTAAAGTGACATTAAACCCTCAGATTGTTTAACATAAAACAATAGTGTAATGTGTGCCTTACTGTAATCCATGGTTGTTTCCCTTCTCTTTGCTGCTCTTCCTTTTAAATCTGTATCTCTTCTCATGCTGGGCAGAACTTCTGTTTTGCAGCAGACTGCCTTGTCTTAGGAATGGATATATGGTGTCTGTGTATAGGTTTGTAACCTGAGCCAGCACTACAGGAAGAGGCCCTGAGCTGCAAAGGGAAGTTCTCCCCAAGCATGAGAAGACATGAGGATTTAAAAGGAAGAGCAGCAAAGAGAAGGGAAACAACCATGGATTACAGTAAGGCACACATTACAGTATTGGTTTATGTTAAAAAATCTGAGGTTTTAATGTCACTTTAAGGCTTTTCCCCATAGTTCTCCTTAGGGTAACGGGAGGACACAAACTAGCGTCCTCCTGTCACCCTAGGCTCAGTACTGAGACGCCGCTGTATATCGCGAGCTGCTGCTCGCTGTATACTAAGACGCCGCAGCTGAAGCGGATCTCGACAATTATGTCTGGATCCGCCCAGCTGCGTGACTGACAGCTGGCTCTGCCTATCTAGAGGCAGAGCCAGCTGTACCCGCCCCTCCCCCGTCCGTTCCGCCAGTCAGCGCTGGAGGATCGGAGTGGGGAGGGGGGAATCCAGTCCCTCCCCTGTCACGGCAGAGAGCCGTGACAGGATCGAGAAGTGAGCGAACGCCGGTATGTGTTCGCTTACCTCCCGATCTATTGAGCCGACCTGTGACAGTCTCATTGTCACAGGTCGGCTAGAACTATGAGGTGAGTGAAAAGCACTCACCTCATAGTTCTCCTTTAAAAGCTTTTACTGCTCATCAGTTTAGAGTCAACAGGAAGTTATGGCTATAATTATTGCTCTCACTCCAATGTTCCTGGCAATACCTAACATGTGTGGCAAAATAATTGTTTATCAAAATGAGGGTACATAAACCACGATTTTGAGGCTAACAGGAATATGCTTGATTGCCTATGTAACTGCCACTTCAGCTGGCTTCTGACCGCTATGAACAGGAAACACTGTGAGCACAGCGGCCACTGCTTCATTTCATCACAGAGCAGATCGGGGAACGGAAATTTCTCTGTCTGCTCCCGCTCTCCATCCTGCCATTGTTTGCTATGGTCCCAGGCCCTCCAGGGGGCAGCACATGCTGAAAAAGACAATACCAATATTAGCTATTAGCAGCAGCAGCAGCCATGATCTTGGTACAACCACTTCAAGACCAGGACAGACATATGGTCCTGGAGTTGTTAAACACAACAATAAAAAAAAACCTCAGCACTCCAGCTGTGGGAAAGCTACAAATCCCATTATGCCTCTGCCTCCATGAGTTATGTCTGTGGCTGTCGAATTTCGAGTCCTGACCTGACACCCCTATTCAACAATTGAGGTGTTTTTCTTGTTTTGCCCACAGGGCTGAACAAGAAAGGATGAATAGTTTATGGCTAGTGGTGATTGATATCAGGGCTACTACTGCTAGTAAAAGATGGCACTAGCTGGTTGCAAAGTTTCACTGTTTGAAGTTGAAGCATGTGAGAAAGGGATGTTAGATTGTAAGTTTCTTGAGGGCACGGACTGATGAAAATGTACAGATATTGAGCTTCCTTGCAGCTACTCACATTTCTTCACAAATGGCTCTTCTAGGCACAGGGGCTTCCCAAAACAGGGGGTACTTTTTATCAGCTGACCAGATGCCATAGGGCAAAGCAGAATCCATCCCTGTGCTGTCACTTACAAAACTCTTGGGCATATATGTCACTTCCCAATCAAGGGCCACTTGAAAATACAGATTGTGCTATTTATGGTCACCAAAATGCTGGTCTCTCTTTATTGCCAGTAGTAAATAGCGCTCATGTGCCTGCTCTGTTTACACTGAAGGAAAGGAAAAGTGACTTAACAATTCTAGGATCAAAGTCATACAATGAATGTGGTCTTCTTATGTACTAGCTGCATTTTTGCAAGGGGTTTCTTTAACATAAAGGCTTCCTTTTTTCCGCAGTCCTTCCTGCTAACAAATCTGGTCACCTTTTTAAAGGGCCCAAGCAGGCAACATGCTTTCCTAATAGGCTACCACTGCCTGCACTCAAAGAAGCACACAAATCCTTATTTTGTGCTGTGGAGCATAATGACGTCATTTATTGCTTTTTCCTGCTCAAGGGGGTTGAGCATCTGCAGGGTGGAATTTTATCATGGGGCAACACTGCAGATCAACCTGATGAAGTTAAGGCCAATCTGTCTTTGAGACACAGGAAGAGCATTTGTTGTGGAATGAGGCCTATTAAAATACATACAAACTCTCCTGGTCATGCTCACAACCTTCTCCAACCCTGGATGGTTCCACTAGGTTTAAGATGCCAGGAAGGCTGTGCTGGCTTACCTAAACACAAACTTCTTGATTTTAAAGCCTATTTCTGGGGCAAAACTCCCCTTGCAGTGGGCTTCTCCTTTAAGTTTAGGGTATTGGATAAAGCAGTTTTCCTTATTTGATCCCCCGCTCCTCCAGTAGTCAGCGCTCATTTTGTCTCTCCTATGCTCCGACTTGTGGACTGTCCCTCGGCATCCTCATGTACAATGCAGGTACTAGGTACTTCCTGAAGTGAGCTGACTACTAGAGCATAGTGGAGAAGAGGATACAGGAGCCAGTCCTGGAGCTTGCAGGAGCTGGAATCAGGTAAGTAAAATTCCTTTTCCCTGTACCCTAGACCTAAAGGACCATTTAATCCTTGCATTGCAGGGGTAACCAGCTTAAACCACATTGTCAAGTTGGAAAAATCATGGTAAAACCACTGGATGATTTACTGGTAAAGCATGCCACTAGGTCATCTGCTTAGTGAATTAACTATCCCAGCTTCCTGATGTTCAGTATGCCATGGCAATGCTTCGTGTTACATGTATAACATGGAGAAGAGTCAGCAGGATTTGGAAGACTGGCTGTTGGTGGTAAATAATAGTCTTTCAAGTTTCACTGTCTTATGTGGTAGTCAGCCTCCAATGGTGGGTTTTGTACAAGCATTGAGAGCCCAAACATTAGTTCATATTTTAAACTTGCCCACCTAGCTTCACTGGCTTTCCATCAACCAAAACAACTTAGGCAGCGGCTATACAGAACAAAAAAATAATCCTATCCTCTTAACACTATAATTCAGTCCAGACCCTCTTCATTAGGCAGTTAAAGCCAAAAAAGCATAAAGTTTTATTTACAAGGGTTTTTCTCTCTTTCTCACTGTTCTCTCTTTACTGTTATCACCGCAATACAACACATGTTGCACTGGACTCTTATGCAATTCTTCCTATGATCAGAGCTAGTGTTGGGCTTTTTAATTTAGACAGGCCAGCATATACTGCACATATAAAAGCATCCTGTATTAAATATTTAAATGTAAATTAACACTTATATACAAATAATAAAAATATCAAATATCAGCATGTAAATTAAAATAAAGTAAATGTAAAATAAAGTATGTATATTAAACTAAATAGCCCCAAAAAGTTATAGTTTCCCTTTAAACTGAGCTATCCAACACAAATAGCATCACTATTCTCCAAATACTAGTTATGATATCACAACCAATCAAATAGAAATACATGCAATTTATTTTTGGGAAACCACTACTATTCCTAGTCCGTAATGAATGACTTTATTTACCGCTGCAATCATTTAGTCATTTTTCTATTTATATATAAACTTGTTTGTGACAAAAGCTTCAACTTATACTATGTTTGGACAACAGAGCTGAAAGACCAGGAAACTAGTAGGTCATGAAAGTGCATGGTTATGACATCCATGTAAAGATAAACAAATGAATACCTGTTCCAAGAGGATTTTCAGACTTTTTATTTCACTGTGCTCAATTGTAGTCATTTAAAAAGAGTCAATCTATCCAAAATTGGCATGTCAAATTTTAGTAGATGATACAGATTCATCATTTAACAGTTTATTATGTGTCTCCAGATCTTAAAAGGCTAGATCTTGGCATACCACCCAGAAAATTTAGGGGGGTTCAACTCTTCTTGTTGGATGTTTACCCAGTTAAATAACTAAGACATACTGTTCAAGGTATGTCCTGCAAGATTTTGGTAGAACCCTCCTGGACTTACCTTTTATACCCTGAGACAGTGAAACCTTTGGCTTGTGTGCCACAGAAGGCACGCAGAGGCAGTGGCGGATCCGGGGGGGGGGCAACGGGGCAATTGCCCCCCCTAGATAGAGACGCTCCCACCCGCGGTAACGTACCAGGAGTACATCCCCGCACACAGCCGGGACATACAGCTGTCAAGCTGTCACAGAGTTAACTGCGGTTCAGTGTAAAAAACCGGCACACTACAAGTAATATGCCGTTTTTTTACACTGAACCGCAGTTAACTCTGTGAAGGCTTGACAGCTGTATGTCCCGGCCACGTGCGAGGATCAGAGGCAGGGCTTGAAAAAACCCAGGCGAGCAGCTTCCCGGCCGGCCGTTGTAATTACACGGCCGGCCGGGAGCTTTACATTCAAGCGATCGGGAGTCTCTAGAGACGCCCGATTGCTTGTATTAGCCGCCGCTGTCACTGCCGGCATGGCTCTGTGACAGAAGATCAAAGGGAGATCAGTATACGGTCTCCCTTTGATCTTCTCTCAGTCCCCGAATGCAGGAAGTGATGTATATTACATCACTTCCTGCATTCAGTGTCACTCTCCAGCTACAGAAGCTGATGAAGCCGATCTCTGCTTCATCAGCTTCTCTGGGGGTCCCTAGGTGACATTAGGGGTCTTGGAGACCCCTGATGTCTCCATAAAGAGGACCTGTCATGTAAATTGGCTATCACATAGGGGGCTTCTTAGCCCCCCATGTAATAGCAATAAAGTTGTGTGTAAAAAAAAAAAGAAGTTATACAAAAATTAAAGAATCATTAAAAAAAAATAAAGCATAGAAAAATTGAAAAATAAAACAATTTTTTTAAGTCCCCGCCCCCCACATACACACGCAGATATGCGTCGGGTGCGCCTATGTGCGAAAACGACGATTGCGCCTATTGTGCCGCACATGTTACATATCGCCGCAAACGTCGCAGTGAGAGCAATAATTTTAGGGCCATTAATCACTGATAACACTAAACTGATGAACAGTAAAAGCGGTTTAAGTGTCGCCTATGGGCCTGTGGGCGTTTTTTGCGATTTTGCGGGCGCACACAATTTTAAGGCTTGACATGTTTGGTGTCTATTTTATGTTTTACCAAAAATATGGGTAAGAATAAATGTTTTATAACAGAACGTAGGGAAACTTTTTTTTTTTTTTTACATTTACGGTACTTTTTTCATTATATAGTAAAAAAAATAACACCCCTTCCCCCGTGGTGATTATATACCTCCAAAAGAAAGCTCTATCTGTCCCCAAAAAATGTTAACATAAATTGCAAGGCCGATAGTCCGGTTATGCTGACTGGTGACAGTGAGAGAGGAATGGGGGGGGGGCTTATTTTCTGGCAGTGCCCCCCCGAGACTAGACTCTGGATCCGCCCCTGCGCAGAGGCCCATCTGTTGGCACACGAGTCTAGGTGCCAGTTGCTGGGGCCCGCACACTCCAGGTTCTCACCTGGGATGTTCCACGCAGGCTTCCGGTGTTCAAGGGGTCACCAAGTCACATTACGTTTTTAAAGATGGCCACCGTGAATAGCAGGTGCCCAGATAGTATTTAATATTTTGCCAAATCGACAATATATTAAATAGAAATCTCCTATGGTGGTCCAGTGGAGGATCAGAATGAGAAACAGGTAAGCAGGAGTGGGGGCAATTTTTTAATTATTAATTTTTATTGTTAATAGTTGTGTGTATTTTTTAATAAGATATGTGTGTGTTTTTAATAAGGGTGTGTGTTTTATTGAGTGTGTGATGTGTGTGTGTTTTTTTTTATGTGTCATATGTGTGTGATGTGTGTGTGTTTTAATGCGTGTGTGTGTTTTAAGGCATGTGTGATGTGTGTGTCTGTTTCATTTCATGTGTGATATGTGTGTTTTTTAATGTGTGTGTTATGTGTGTGTTGTAATGCGTGTGTGATGTGTGTGATTAAATGCGTGTGTGAGGTGTGTGTTTCATTACGTGTGATGTATGTGTTTTTTTAAATGAGTGTGTCATATGTGTGTTTTAACGCGTGTGTGTTTCATTGCATGTGTTTTTTTAAATTAGTGTGTTATATTTGTGTTTTTTAATGTGTTTGTTTTTTAATAAGTGTGTGATATGTGTGTGATATGTGTGTGATGTGTGTGTTTCATTACGTGTGTAATGTGAGTGTTTTATTGCGTGTGTATAAATGTTTGAATATGTGTGTTTCCCTATTTTGCCTAAGCAGTGATGCTGAACGTTTTTTAAACCCCAGTGCCCAAATTATAACGCAATACCAAACTTATTTTCAATGTTGCCACTTTGAGATTAATAAAATTGATTTTGCGTTGCGGTTCGGGCATTTGGGTTCAAAAACGTTAGCCATCACTGACCTAAGATATCTCTTCCCCCTCTGTGCACTCTCCCATGAGTGTACCTGCTGGGATACTCTGTCAGTTTGACAGCTGAGGTCCTTCTCTGTGTTTAACAGAGCATTTGTGAGAAGCACTTTCTGCGCTGATCACTATAGGACTAATGTCACAGATCTCCAAATGCTAGATCTTGGCTTAGCACCCAGGAAATTATGTTAGGGTTCCACTCTCCTTGTTGGATATTTAACCAGTTGACGACCGCTGTAAGACTCATGCCACACTTTTGATCCTGCTGCTGGGTAGACGTTGCCAGTGACAGGGTTGCTGGAATATGCAAGGAGAACTCTCACTTGCTTTGTATTTGTTGTCAGGACAGGAGGCTATGAGTTATTGTAAATATGTTGTTAATCAGTGAGATTGGGGGTGGTAGGCACATGACTTAACCTTCCAGCAGAGGTGGTCAGATGAGGTAATCACAAGGGTTAATTCATTCAGTGAGGGATGACTCAAATGCTGTAAAGTGTAAGTGAGATTTATATAACACAATTAGCATCTTAGTGTTGTGTGGGGATTCCTTTTGGCATGGACCATTCTTTCACACCTCTCCTAGCCATGGAGGCACCAAGAATTTAACCTACTAAGGGACCTCTCACAAACAAAAGAAGCACAAACCCAGCCTCCTTATATTAAAGCTCATATATAAAAGATTAAATATGGACCCAGGGATTAATATCTGAGGTCCTAGTATATATATTACAGGTACCCTCGTTATTCCCAGTAGAATGACACCAGACAAGGCTGGGGTATTTTAAATCGTTTAAGAGATAGACAAAAGTTGGTTCTGTAGGGTCTCAGCCTACCCATGTGAGATGTCTATGGAAAGAGGCAATTTTGCTGTGTATGAATCTAGAGATACCATATCTGTGTCAGACTCATATCAAGAAATATTACCTTTTTTGTCATATATGGGTTCTGTCTGGTGAAAAACTCCTCTACCAGGTGTGAAATAGGTGGGGGCTTCAGGACCTTGTCTCTTAGCCACACCTGTTTCCCCACCCCGTTCACCCCAGAGGCTGGACTGCAACCTAAGCTGGGTCCCACAGGTATAAAAAAAATGTTGCAATGGTAACCAAAGTGTGCTTACTTGGGGTCTAAATCTAATTTTGTCATAAGTGGCAATTTTCCTTGCCGGCAGCCCCCTGGGATAGAATCGAGTGGCAGCAATCTGTAGATTAGATGGAGTGGGTGGTGTGTAAGTGGAACCTTTAATCATTATTTCCCAGTCTAGTGAGGACAAATAGTTATTTTTCAACCCTCTTCCCACTGCAATAAGTCACGTGGCTGCTTGGAGTGGTGCGCGTCCGTCACTCACTTTCCATCTTCAGAATGCCTTAGATTGCTAATTGCTGGCGGGAAAGGGACGCCTCACGCATCCAGCTGGTGAGGGAGTTACAGATGAAAGCACGTGAATGTTTCACCTCCATGCTGTGTCCTCCATAGTAATTCTGCTGCTGGCCAGCTCTTGCCAGCGTGAGGTTCAAAGTGTTACATTAGCAGAATAGCATGTCGGTAAGAAAAAAGGCAGGCCACGTTACCTCTGTATTTAAATGAATAAAACTTTATTGTCTCCTTTCCTGACGTAGGTAGTACATAAAGTAGTTCAAAACGACCCCCAGTGGTGCCCAGGGAACCCCTAAATGTGATGTGCAAATTCCTTCAAAGTCGTTGATTAGACACCCTCCCGCCGCCACCCCTGCCCACCACTTGGCAATGCCTGGCATACTTGCAACCTTTTTGTTTCTGCATTTACATGACAAATTGTTCACTTTGTTTGTCTACGGTACAATCTGTCTACAGAAAACAATTTAAGGGGTGGAAAAAAATGTGGAAATATTTCATTTATTGTAATTTATTGTAAGAGAGTGTGCTAGGAGAGAGGCAGACAAACAGAAAGTTTAAAAAGCCTCAAATATTAAGAACAGAAAAGTTAGCAAAGGGATAACTGGCCATAGAACTAGCAATCAGATTGCTAACTGGCCCTTATCTCTTCCTATGCAGTTTGTCAACTCTCTCCCTATGCTCTCCCTACAACAGTTTCCAATACACTGACGATATGGCTGCTTTGTGCCCCCCTCTTTTATAGTAAGGGGGCTGGCTTATCTGAAAGTCCCCTTATTAGCCCTTCTAAGCCTGCTGGCCATAGTTAAAAGGTAATGCAGTGCATAATGGTATTTAAAAATTCTGCTGTGCGAATCTGCACATAAATTCGCACATCTGCAAATCGCACAAATTCGCACAATCTGCACATAAATTCACCGGCTTCGTGAGTCTTGAGCCCACAGAATTTGCCTCGAACCCGTGCTAATGACAAACCAAAACTTTATCCCTACCCATTACCACTCTTTCCAAATGCATTTCCTTCTATTTAAATGTACTGTGTATACTGTATGTGTAAAACACTCAAATATTGTTATGTGATTTGAGGGACCACTATTTACCTGGTAAAAATTGTATTCTAAACCTGAGTTTTGTCTGCATTTATTGTTTGAATAATGGTAATCTCTTCAGATAAGCTAAGAAGTTGAAAAACACATCAGTTGCTCAACAACTTGTTTTGCCAAAGTTCATCAGCAATCTTTATTAGTGGTTTTTATATCATCAGGGACTGCCAATTGATGTATGCAGATGACAAGGTATTAAATAACTCAGGGTTTGGTTGGAACTTTTTTTAGGATCAGTATTTATATGTAAATGGAAAATCACAGCTAAAGCGTAACCCAAAAAACTAAAATGTAATATATAGCATCTTACCAGTCCTCAGATGTTGTGGCTGCATTAGTTTACCTTTTTAAGGCTATTTTCTTTTATTTTCAACTGCTGTTCCTGCCAGTAACACACAGCCTTTCACAATACTGTATCTGCAGGAGCTTTGTCATTCTAAATCAGCCTTTCTCAATCAGTGTGCCATGGTACCCTGGGGTGCCTTCTGGGTTCCTCAGGGGTGCCTTACATTTTTGCACAGTGTCATGCCTTTTCCATGGTGCAAGCAGGCATCTCATGTAATGGGGAAACTCTAATGTAAAGTGGAGGACTCTGATATAATGATGACTTTGATGTTAAAGGGGGCTTGTGATGTGAAGGGGGTCACACAGTCAGTCATTTTGGTGTCACCCCCTCTGTCGGTATCACCCAGCTGCATTCTGTGTACCCACCTCGTGACACCACTGTATACAGTTGTCCTTGAGAACCTGTTGCAAAGTTTCCTATCGGGAGATCCTGCCAGTCAAAACACTTCCTGTTGCAGGCTGACAGCCTCCCCTGCCACTGCAGTGTTGTTAGCCTGCTATGTGCACTCCTTCAAGACTTGCTCACACCTGCAGCTAAGCTCAACTGCGCTTGATTGAGCCACATTGGCACATTGCCACTGTTTTTTTCTTTTTTTTTAACTTTATTGAAATGTCACAAGTGACATTTTATTAAGTTCTATGGGCCACGATGCAATATGATTGTACCACATTTCACTGCAGTTCGCTTAAAAAAAAGTGCTGTGACCACCTGTCACAAGGTAAATTGCCTTGTCTTGCATTGGCCAGCACAGCCCGAACGTATATGGTGTGAACGGGCCCTCAGTTGGTCTAAAACAAAAGCACAGAGCGCCCCAACATGTGCAAGATCATTTTAATAAAGAATAAAAACAGTAAAAACATACTCACAAAAGTGCAGTAGTAAGCGCTTGTAGATCTCATTCAGATCAAAGTGTAGAAAGTGTATAACCCGTGTTGGCTATCCACACTGAAGACGCTGATCAGCCAGATGGCATGCCGCCTCACGGCTGATCGTGTGTGTTCGTGGCTGACGTGTTTCCGAGGCACGCCCCCTTCATCAGAGCCGCCCAAGTGACATTAAGTGCCATGGGCCCACCACAACGCAAATTTCCTTTTCTTGCATTGGCCAGCACAGCCCAAATGTACATAGTGTGCACGGACCCTGAGTTGGCCTTTGGGAGACCGCTTATGGGGCTTATAAGATAAGCAGTCCAACAGCTAAATGAGGGAGTGTGCACAGCAGGCTGACAACACTTCTGCTAATTGCAAGGCAGTGTACTAGTGTTGTCATCCTTCAACAGGCTTTGCTGTCACTAGCAGGATCTCCAGGTAAGAAACTGCAACAGATTCACAAAAAATGATTTGCTTAGGAAAACTGTAGAAAGCATACAGTGAAGCATGATACCAAACATACTGAAAAATAGATTTAGGGTTTACAAAGAACAAAGGCCCCATTCACACTTGAGCTGAGCGTCTTTGGCCAATTATCTGGTCAATTATCGGCCGGCAGGCGTCAATCAGATGGTCGTGCATGCACGATGACGACACGGGTGTCATTCAGTCTGGTGACCGAGTGACACCCACCCACAGCAGTATAATAGTACATTTCAGCTCGTGCATATAGCTCCAGTTTGAGCCGATATAATGTAGGGTTAAGGGCAGTAATGCAGTGGCTGTCTGTCTCCAAACCACAAGAGGTTTCCTTAGATTCTTAGAGGACTACTCCCAAGCTTCTTGGACTTTTTGCCTGTCCCGCACCCATCTGACAAGGGCATTACTTGGCTGGAATGCACATTATTTCCTTAGGGCCCAGCTCAGGCCAGTTTGTTCAGATGTTCAGATGACCTCTCCAGCATGTCAGATTGTAAGGCTGACTGCTTCATAAACAGGTCATGGCTTCACAGCTGGTGAAGTGAAGGGGGGCAGCTGTCAGAAGAGAGAAAAACAAGCAGAAGGTTGTAAGCACACAGCTGTGAAACTGCTCAGCCCCAATCCTTGCCAAACAAACAAGAATTCCCCATCTATCAGCATTAGTCATGTCACTGCTGAACTGCAACCAATTAATTTATTACAAACATAAGCAGTTAGTGTTCATATACTATACATCGCAGGCTTGTTGCCTTGATGCCTTGTAGTGGTACTAAGGAGGGGTGGGCGAATCTGCCTGGGTTTGCGGGGTTTCTGAAATTCATTAAAACCCAAACTTAGCAGCACATGCCATAGCCGTGGGAAGCTTGGCATTTTAATGGGGAGCCTGTGCCAATGGCAAACATTAAAGTAATATTAAACCTTCATTTTTTTTTCTTTTTATGAAAAGGAGGCCCACACTTGCATAAATTCACTATTTTTCTTTTTGAAACTTTTGTATTGCCTCGTTCTCTAGTTGGTCCCCAAACTGCTCACCCTCCCCCCTGCCTGTTTACAGATGTCTCCATCAGCTAGCCGGCTGCTGAGGAGACAACCCTGCGTGCTTGTGTCTAGCTGTGTGCGTCCATAGACACACCCAGCGTAGTGTTGCCACCTTTTCTTCAAGCCAAACCCGAACACTGTTACGGCACGCGGCAATTTTTTTGGGAGAGGAGTATACAGGAGAGAGATCGAGGAGAGATAGCCAGGAGAAGGAGTCAATCTGATTGAATGTCTTTAGCAATGTTGAAGAAGGCTTCCTGATTGGCCGGGAAGCCGGCTCCATGCTCCCTCGTCACCTCATGATGAGGGAGCATGGAGTCGGCTTCTCGGCCAATCAGGAAGCCGGGTATCGCGTCATTACACGGCGCCCGGCTTCCTGATTGCCAGGAAGTCTGGCAGCGTGTAATGACTCGCTGCCCGGCTTCCTGATCGGTTGGGAAGCTGGCCAATCAGGAAGCAGGGCGCCACATCATTACACATACTGGCCCAAATGTTTCGATGCCTAGCCCGATACTTGCTGTATCACATAGTGCATAGTCACTATGTGCTGTATCACATGCACATAGTGACGAGAAGCATGGGGACGGCTTCCCTGCTAATCGGGAAGCCGGGTGGTGAGTCTTTACACGTCGCCTGGCTTCCTGAATGGGACTTCTGGTGCTCGGTATCGGCAAGTACCGAAAAAAAATATCAGTACTCGATACCTAAATACCAGAATTGGTGCATCCCTATTGTACTAAGTTCTACAGAGCATTCCAACTACAGATAGTTGTGAAAAGTGCAATCAGGGGTACTGCGCATATCAATTATGCCAAAAGAGTGGTGAGTGGGAAGGGCGGGTGACAGAGTGCAGGAGGGCTCTATAGATGTTTTTGTCAATACCTGATAACAGCTCGCCGTCGCTGGAGTCCGTGTTCATGGCTGAGAGTCCAGATGGTCCCTTTGCTCACTCCTTGGCCGCTCACTGCTGGTGACACCGCTGTGCTCTGCTGTCTCTCTCTCTGACCTCCGACAATTTCCTCCCACATGCCCCCCCCTGTTGCCCTCAGGTGGCTGCCTATGCTACTGCCACAGAGTGGCGGTGGAGGGAGCAGCAATATAATAACTTTTTCTCATTTAAGTGGCAGTGATGATATCAATTTTTTGTGTGTATAATAATATATTATAATAAAAGTAACAATTGTCACACTGTTGTGTTATTAATGACATAGGAGTGCTGAGTGTATGCAGGTATTGATGAAAGAACTTGTCACAGTGTAAATTGATCAGTTCACACAGCCAGCAGCATTGATCTGTCACTGCCCTCACCTGCTTGGCACCCCAGCACAGCCCCACTGATAAGGTACCTGGCCAAAGAAGAGTCCAGTCAGTGCCCGGCCCCGTGCATCGTCAGCCAATCAGCAGGTTAGAGGGAGAGGAGGAGAGGGAAGCAGCTGCAGCTTTGGTTGAGAGATCCGCGGACAGTGTCAGAGAGACAGCTCCGTCCCTGTGAAACAAGACCCGACATAGCTGTTCCGTGAATAGCAGGGCCCCTGAGCTGCCTTTTCCACTGCCTGTACACCTTTGAGCTGCCTGTCTGCCTCTGTGCTGAAAGTCCGACGCAGGTTGCTAGTTGCCACCAGTCGGGATGACATCCTGTGTCCGGGTCTAAGGTAGCCTGGAACCCGTACACAGGATGATAGACTATTTAAATCCCGGACTGCCCGTGTGAAACCCGTACGGGTGGCAACCCTAATCCAGCGTGCTGCGAGCCATGCCCCCGCTCCCTCCACCACTCTCCTTTTAACAGACTGACTGATGGCAGGAAGAGCCAATCGCTTCTCTGCCCTGAGTACCCTGCCCCAGAACCAGGAAGTTCGGAAACACCAAGTATCTTCCCGAACCCGGCGGAGGTGACAAACGACCACAGATATATGTGGGGAGACACAGGGGAAAAAAAAGGTACTGGGTGTTTTTTACCTGAATGCAGATAATGCATCAAGGTAAATAACATTCCTAACCGTTAGTACTACTTTAAAATAATAAATGACAGTGGCACAGGGTCCTGTTTGGTTTGAGGGTTGCCTTAAAGGGTATTTATGGTCAAAAACTAAAAACAAATATATATTTCTATATTGAATTTACATAAGTTCTATCCCACTCCTAATAATCATATGCATCTAGAAGTTTGTAAACTTACTTATTGAAGATGTCCATAGAATGTACTTCCTCAATGCACAGACACAATTACATTCAGCCCTGTTAATATACACTTTCCTGTGTCACAACACTCACAGATCCTAAACTACAACTCAGCATCTGAACAATGTAACAATATCATTGCTTGCTGGAAGCAATGCATTATGAGATATGTACTATTGGTAAATCAAGATTGCATAACATCAGGCAGCAGGGAGAGAGATGCAAAGCACACTGGGAATCCAGGAAGTTGATGAATGTTATGAGCAGATGGAAGGCAGCACTCACTACATAAAAGGGATTTTTACAAGTAATCTTTGATTGCATTATCAAAAACAACTCTAGTATGTATTACTATTACAATGGTGATCCCAGATGGCAAGGATAACTTGCTACAAACTTGTGGCAGGGAGAAATTGTAATTCTTGTTAACTTGCTGCACATATTCCTGGCAAGTTGTAGACTTGCAGAACACTTGCAGCACAAGTTCTAGTGGACACTTTTTGAATTTGTAGCAAATTTGCTTGGCAAGTCTACAGCAAGAGTCCTGCAGGTCTTAGCAAGAGCTCTGCAAGCTCGCTGGTCTGGAGACTTGCAATGCAGACTTGCTGTAATTGTGCAACAAAATTGTGAAGCTTGGCAAGTCTGCAATAGTTTAGCAAGTCATTTTCAAACTTGCAGCTCAATTGCTTGCTATCTGGGATGTTATAACACAATAGAGGTTGCAGGAAAACCTATAGGTCTGTGCAACTCTCCTTCTCTACCGCTCTCTATATTATCTATCTATCTACACTTAAAAGAGAACTATGGGGTAACTTTTTTTTTGCCCATAGTTTCCTTTCAAGGTTACAGGAGGACATATACTAATATCCTCTGGTAAACCAAAATTTAGAATATAGTGGGCTATTGCCCACTATATGCTTAGAACACAGAGCTGTGCCACAGCCGGGAGACAGATCTCAACAATACTGTCAAGATCCATCCCAGTAGCTGATTGACAGCGGGCTCTGCCTATCTAGAGTCAGAGCCAGCTGTGCCCGTCCCCTCCCCTGGGGTGGGGAGGGGGGGTATCCATGTGGGGAGTAATGACTGACAGCCATTGCTCTCTGCAGGGAGAGGATCGGGAATTCCTCGATTGGCGGTATGTGTTTGCTGATTTTCCGATCAATAGAGCCGACCTGTGACAGCTTCAGTGTCACAATTCGGCTTGAATTATGGGGATGAGTGTTTTTCACTCACCCTATAATTCTCTTTTAATTAACTATTTCATCTATTGATCTTAATTCAATATCTATATCCTACAAGCCCCCTTCAAACTGTCTATGCCTGGAGAAGATGGAATTGTTTGAGTGCTCCATTTCTGCACTGTTGCATGTGGAGCTATGCAAAGCTCCACATGTTTTCAGAAGGAGGACTACAAATGACAAAATTAATAAATGAGGGTGGTGTTAGAGCTTATCATTGCTCTTGATGAGGCCACACTGCAGGCAGAGGACAGTAGTCATGCAGTGGCACCATTCTTTGAAGGGCCAGCAGGTGATGCCTTTGGAAAACTGGTCCCCAGTGAACAGTGCGAAGATGATGGGTCAGATTGTACTCAGGTGGAAGGGAGGGCAGAGGAGCGATAGGCTCCTTATCCAACTACCTAGACAAAATAGGTAGTTGTATTTAGATAGATGGATATTTAGATGGATAGATAATAAAGAGAGAGATAAAGGGCACCCCCAAAGGAGAGGCAGAAGGGCGGGAGCAATGACATGCTGGAAGAGGGAGCGGGGGGATGTCATAGTGCACAGGGTTCGCCAAATGGAGCTGTGAAAAATAGCTATTCTAAAACCACCTCCATGTCCAGTTGTCCAACCACCTCCATGTCCAGTTGTCTAACCTATTTGTGCTGCAACCCCTGCCATAAAATCTAGTGGAAATTTCCTGGCCTGGGGAGTGGCAATTTTTTTTCTTTTTTAATATTCATGTTCTTATATGTATTTATTTTTTTCTTTTGTTTTCTTTTCTGTAGATTGGTATTAATATGGTGGTTGGGCTGCACACAGCAGAGGCCAGACACATCTGCAATTAATTTGCTTTGCCATCATATTTTTTCTCTTCACAGGTACTCAGCAGCCAGTTGTATCTATTTTTTTGCATTTATTTATTTAATTATAGTCAGGGCACTAGGGGCATAGCTGCAGGGGTAAAACCAAAGGCTATAGGCTTCCCACCCTTCCATAGCACAGGGGGAAGGACAGTTAGCAGCAAATGGAGGGGGGACCTACAGTCAGGAGGAAGATCAGGCAGCAGCAAAAATTAACATAGAATCCTATATCTAGGCTACCTGCCGTTCTTCAAATAAGGACGTCCTAAAAAAAAAGTGCCAGGCAAGCCTAAAAGGAGAGGTACAGATACTGGCACATGGAGGAAGCAGGTGCAGACAGCGTGTACGCTGTATCCAGCTTCTGACTGGTTCGCACTATTAGCATAGCGGAGAAGCCTGTCAGAAGCTGGATGCAGCGAGCGCCTGTTTAAATAGTTGACCTCTTTGCTCTTTGAAGACACTTCAGAAATAAATGAGTTTCACATGAATTATGGCAGACTGGAAAAAGGTAAAAGGATGTTTTATGCCCATGGAAAATGCCCAGAAGTCATTGACTACTCCTGTTCTACTCACACCACTGTGAAATAACAGAGGGACTCACACACTCAGCATGACTTAGGTTGTATGCTCCTTTACCCCATTCTCACTCCTATTTCTCATAGATTGAAAAGCCTTGACTTGACAGGAGATTGTCTGCATACTCTCTGTGTGCCAACGTCTGGGTCTCCAGCAATCCAGCCATCCCCCAGCACAGTGTGCTTCAATCAACAACGTTGCTTAGAGACGGTTAAAATGCATAGAAGTTAAAAATAAATACTAATAAATATCTGCTAATTGCTCCAACCAAGCAGACCATTCTTTAAGTGTATGTCAGGACAAATATGCAGTGCATTTCCTTAAAAAAATGCACATTTGCAGTGTTTTATCCCTGGAATTGAACTTAAAAAGGGAGTGAAAGTCCATGCAGGTAATACTTCCAAATGCCAAGTTCCCACTAAAACAGAAATAAGGTGTCTCAGGGTGTAAGCAACCCGCACTGTAGGAATACCCAGTTGGATAAAAGGAGTGCCCCGAGCACCAAAATGCCATGCAGGCAAAACTATCCAGGCACTCATCGGAGTGTACAATTTCCCCCCATTTGTAAAAGAGGGGGGTGCAACCTTCATGCAGAAGGTACAGGTATAGGGGAAAGCTGAGCTCCGTACACTCATGTCTGGAAATCACCTCAATGCAGTGTTGATGTTCTCATTTCAAGCTAGCATGACAATCAACCAGTCCTGCAGGGTGCGGGTACAGCCTCCAAAGCTAGTGCCGAGGAAATGCCGATTCAGATAGCTGCATATAGAGACTAGCTCAACCAGCCTGTAGTGGAAACTTGAATAAAGAAAAGGTAATCTTAAATGAAGAAAAAGGAACTAGTAAAAAATTTAGACTTTTCTCAATAGAGCAGAGAAAAGATGTTCATCCTCCTGAACACTAGCAATAAAAACTACAGATGGTGTGAAAAAACCCTCAACGAACAAAAAAACAACAATATTTGCCCTGCATGGGCAAAGAACAGGGTTCCTTTAAGGCAAACTAAATAGCACTTTGTTATGCAAAACATGCACTTTAACATGCTTTAAATGCTATTGCAGTTTGATTCATTTTAGGGCGAATATGTGGTACCTCCTATATTGGTCATTAAATCAATCCACGTACCTTTGGAGCCCCCTTGGAGTCTAGGCCCAGACTGTACATTGGGGGTCTCAACTAAAACCCCTCGGCTTTCTAGCACAAATATGCACCCTTGTCATTGAAATGTCAAATACAGTACCAGCACCTCTACTGACCACTGACATTTGACAGCAAACTGCCAGAGGCAGTGCACTAAGGGATGGAGTTGAAGTCCAAGTCCATTCCACGTCTATTCCCAGGCCTAGGATCCAAGGGCAATCCAGTGGTACACTGGAATAGATTTACTTTAACACAGGTACTATAAAGTACCAGCACTTCAACATTACCAAATAAACATTTCAGGCTAGGTCAGGGCTTCACATTATGCACTGCATTCAAATGATGGGCCTAGTCTCCTAAAACAGATGGTCTGAGCTTGTTCGACTGCATTTCTCCTTCATTAAATTGAAATGAATCAAATTAAATGAAATCATAAGAGCAGAATATCCACTTTAAGGCTGTATTAAAGGCTTGTTTACAACATGTCCGGATCATGTCCAGACCAGAACAGTTTGTTCCCGGACCAAAAAAGCATCCCAATGTATCCCCATAGTATTTCTGTACTTTGTTCACACCATCAGTCCGTTGCTGTCCAGACGACAAAAAAATAAAAACAAAATTCAATAAAAATACTTCGTCTCATTTTCTCTGGTCTGTGATGCGCTGGAACACATACAAATGCATGCAAACGCACTGGACTGCACCCGTAATCCCATTTTAAGCTAAAATGAAGCAGCAAAACGCAGCTCATTTGCAGATCTACTCACAGATCTGGCCCGGACACCAAGTGAACATAGTCTTAAAATACATCTAGGCATGTGTTTTACAAACAATTGTGTCAGAGCTTTTTCAATAAACGGAGCCAGGTGAGAGACAGAGTCTAGAGGGTGCAAGAGCTTCTAATAATAATAATAATAATAATAAGCATTGATAGACTTCACAAATATTGTGTAATGTAAGGTATGCGTCACTGCTAGGGGAAGCAGAGTTTATAGATGGCATAATAGTAATGGATGCTAGAATTTAATTTGTTGATAACGGCAGAGAATGAGCTTAACAAATGAAGTGTTCAGGAAATTGCATATTACTGCTGCAGAACAGAGTACATTGGGTTTATGAAGGTGCACAGACAATTATGGCTTGCAGTTAGTGCAAAGCAGCCTAGAGCGCGGCAAATAAGATAGATCAGTAAACATATATTTCAGCTGCTGATCTGATTATATGGTATGTCAAATCGATGGTAAACTGGCATGGGCTTGGGTTGTACCAAAATACTTGAGGAATTGTCTGCAACAGTAGAAATTTTATATTTAGCTTATTAAGAACACTACATCTCAGTGTAGTTATTTTCCGATATCAGTAGTGCAGGGGAAAGGCTGTTTGCTGCCTTAACTCCAAGAGGCTAGTTGTACAGGTTAGGTGCCCCTAACTAACAAAAGTAATCTGTATAAAATAAGATTTTTCTACTAATCATAAAGACGGCTTCACTGGATGCTCAAACCAGGACAAGATTAAACCACCAAACAGAATGACTACCTCGGGATGCATGGCTAGCTCTGGCTCTAGACAAAATCAGAGCCAGCTTTCAATTAGGCTTCCTGGGTGATCCCCAACAATATTGTCAGGATCCCTCACTGCTGCGGCATGGCTTTGCTAACAGGGCCCATCGATCTAATCCAGGACATGGGAGTACAAGTCTTATGACCCTCCTAGATACAGTGAAGCATCCACAATAGTTGTGCAAGGGGGAGAGGCCCTAGCTAGAGAACTAACAGGGTTATTCACAAAAGGGTGAAGAGTCTGGAGAAGACAGGAGAAGTGAACAATCTAGGACAACACAGTTGATTTTGGAAACATTTCCAATTCAGTTCACTTTCCATTTCAGCTATGTTGTCCTAGATTGTTCCCTTCTCCAAACTCTTCACCCTTTTGTGAATAACCCTGTTAGTTCTCTTTTGTCTTGCGATGGTTGTAAGGCAATTAAAAACAAAAAACGTACGATCTGCCCATCTTGGACAGGCAGATCGTACTTGCGAAAAATCGTTTCCGATGACCGCAATGCTGAACGAGCAGTGTGTGCTTGCGAACATGCCACACACCCGCCGACAATCGTACGATTCTCGGCGGGTTTTCGAACAGGTTACCAAGATAAAAGTCGTGCAACCGTACAGTAAAAACGGTTGAATGCCTTCTACACACCTTGCGATAATCATACGATCACAGGATTTCCCACGATTATCGTACAATTCGCAAGGTGTGTGGGCACCTTTAGAAAGATCACCTGTTTTTGAACTGAAGCAATCATTCATAAGTTATTCATACAGATGGATAATGTTATAAGTATAATATAGCATATATTGGGAATTTGAGTGTCTTTCTTTGAGTGTATATTTAAACGCCATTTTAGTTTGTGGGTGTGCAAAGAAATCTTACCAATGGAATACGAAAATTACAACAGATCCACAATATAGACCGTGAATGTATTTTATTAGAAAAAAAAATTACACTGGTCAGTACAAAATGCTTATAAAATTACATGTAAATTTTGGCTCAAAAATAGACAATGACAAACTGAAACAATAGCTATAAAATCGGTTTGTTGCGACATTTGCCAAAAAAAAAAAAAACTAGCACAGCAGGATTCTGTAACATTTACCTCAGCATCCATTCTACATACTCCCATTCTGGAATGATATTTGTCATTGGCATGAATTAATCATTGCAAGTTTGTGCAACCGTAAATATATTTTACCCGTGAAGGCAGTAGTTTCCAAAACTGTCAATTACCGTCAATCGTTTAATTTTTGTGGCTATAGTTGGATCAGTGTGGTTAAACCACTTATTCAACCTGTGCTGATGTGAGGTTGGTTACCTACAAAACTTGCACTGTTGGTGGAATTGGAGGACAGGTTTGGGAAACAATGAATCTAAGCAATCCAGCAAAAGCCATAATACAAGTCATTTTCAACAGCAACATGTATTTTAAAATATATTACTCAAATAGAAACATGAGGTTCTGTATGTTTAGTTTAAAAGGCACTTTAGCACCACGACATTAAAAAAAAAAAATTATAGGTATATCGTTGACCCCAAAATCAGTCCAATAATACTGCGACATGGTCGATAACTATTAACATCAGTAACATTTTTTTTTCTTTTCCCCCCCTACAGCACCCAAACTGGATAGTTCATAACCTACCCCCTGAGATAATTCAACACTAAAAAGTGTGGTAGGATGAGACTTTTTAAACCCTCGATTACCAATCACTATTGTTTGGGACCACCTTTCAGCTAAGTGCTGTCATAGAGGATGACTTGAAAAATTCAATTATTTGAAGTATTTCTGTTTTGAATACAAAACAAATGAAAAAAGAAATCCCAGCAGTTCTCTTTTTTTCTAGCTAGTAATGCAGTTTTAACTCCATTCCCTTTTCAGTGAGGTTTTCATAAGGCCATTAAATAAAGCAATTGGAGAGAAGCACTTGATGACAGGCTTGTTTTTGTAGGGTCGACCTAGGTTATTATCCATAAACAAGACTTCAGAAAAAGACCAAGCTATAGCTTTCTCAAATCATACACTTGTACTTTCTAATTCTGGCTAAACAACGGCCTAGGATTACAAGTTTTACACTGTAAAGTATAACACAGGTCATAGAAGTCTATTATTATAACTTACAGCAACACTAAAGTTGTGTAGTCATTGAAAGGAACAGGAAGTGTTATTGTGCAGCAATAATTTGTGGAATACTTTGGCAGAACAAGATCCTAGCCAAAAAAAAAAATTAATTATCACTTCGTCATGAATCAAGCAAGGTGGTAAGCGCAGCTAACTGAAGTGCTCTTGCCAGAAGTTGTTGGGTATTAGCTGTATAAATCCACATATAGTATTCATAAGATCATATGTAGCCCTCTTATATACGGCTTCTTTTTAAACTTTAACTGTGCAAGGAGCTTCCTGATATGCACAATACCAACACATGAAAATAAACTGTTTGTCCCTTGATGTGCAGAAACGCTGGCTTGCGATATTTGCCATATCCTCATTAGTGGTTCTTGATCTTCCATTTCCACGTCAATTATGTCTCAGTAACAAGAGGATCCACTCCATCCCTCTCTGTAGAGATGGCCTCCAGTCCATCCCATCCCAATCTCTGGTTCAGTGCAAACCATTCCTGGTGAGGGACGCATTCAGTCTTTAGCAAGAATCATCTGCTTTCAGTGAAATGTAGATAAAAATTCAGATTCTTCATAGTCATCCTTCAACAGGTCATGCAACGTGGACGAATATCAGCTTCAGCTGGGTTTGGATCAATCTAAAAACACAGTAAGAATTTGCATGAGAGCAAGCCTTCAGGAAGAAACATACATTTGCATAGAAACAAAAAAGGTATACAATCTTAAGTGGGATCACCTAAATTTAATACAGTGCCTGCATCTAATAAAATTAAAACTGAACTCCCGGGCAAATCGCTAAGTTCACCATAGAAATAGATATAATGGAAGTGGTTTTAATTTTTAAAAGGATTCGTGTTTCTGCCCATCCAGTCCTAAATTTTACACAGCCTTATTGGAAATAAAGCTTTCTGGCAAAATAGGTTCCTTCTTTGCTTAATAACTTTTTCTACAGACACACACACATAGAAGCCATGCATGAAACAAAATGTGATCACATTATTTGAAAGAACACTGCAGAAGACACACTGGATTTCTGGAATAACAGGTTTGTTTTTTTGCAATTATCGAACAGATAACAAAATGCATTTAATAGTATATTTAAAAGAAGGTAGCAAATATGAGTGCTTACCTCTGAATATAGTGGAGGGGGCCTGTTCCTGAACTCCTGGATGTAGGCATAAAATGGTCCTTCTAGGATACAACCCATACTGGCATGACGTGGAGGAGAAAGAATGTTTTGGACCTCTTCTTCAGAAACGACTGAGAAGTATTCAGGGGGTGCTGAGAAAGAAAAAAAAAAGATCCCAGACATTATTAGAACACTACTGTAGTTGGTTTCTTAACTCCACTATTTACATTGGAACTAGCCATATGACCTTTCCAACATGTGAAGTGCTCTCCATCAGTTGTACTACTCCTCAGCATGTCATAGCTCACATGATGTAAGAGACGCTTACTCTAGTTTTTTCAATGTAAACCATGTGACTGGTAAGCATAACACAATGGATGGGGAGAACACGATCAAAGATTTTCCAGACCGGAACTATTTAACTGTATGACACTTAGGCCTCCCCATTGCAAGGGAAGGAGTTCAAGTGTTAACTAGGTCTATAGTCATTTTGGTGATGGGTCAATAAGCACGTTAGCAAAACACCTAGTGTTCCGAGTAGTTAAAAAAAGGTATGATTTTCATAAGACCACTGAAGCAGATGGGTGCCCAGAAAAGACAAGAGAAGAAAAACCTGTGAGCTGTAAGCTTATGAAGGCCACTTTTACCTCACAAGGTTTTTAAACTACCTTCACAGGCAAAAAAAACCCGTCTTTTTAAACATTCTGGGGCTGTTTAATAAAAACTAGGGAATGTAACTTTAAATTGAACAAAAGCAAGTTAGTCAACACAGGCCTTTAAGTAAAAAGAACCAAGATTGCCTAAAAAAGAACCAAGATTGCCCTGGTACTTACGTTCAGGTTGCTCTGGAACAGTTCCACGCATCCAGTCAAGATTAACACTGTACTGACTGCCCACACTGGATGTTCTGCTTCCAAATGGATGAAGTGGAATTGTACCAATCACCAGTGGGAGCTCCAAGAGTAATTTTGAGGAACCAGGGATTTCTACACACATCTAAAAATGTAAGCAGAGCCACAAAGTTATACTTTCTGGAAAAAAGACAAATCTTTTCCCCACCCCAAGTTAATTGGCAAGTTAATTTTGTCTTATGAGGAATAATAATAATACCTTTAAAGCATATTCAACTCGAATAATGCGGCACTGTAGGATAGAAGGTCCAAGTGGAGGTATTTTTAGAGCCCGTCCATGCCAAGTCTCTCTTTTCCCTGCAGGTATAGAGTCTCCAGCCAGGGTAGCGACCACAGATTTCTTCTGTTTTAAGGTACCACGAGCAATAAAGGTCTGAGACTGGATAATGGCTGCTTTAGGCACCACAGTGCGACTTGTACAATTGTCAATCTCAGCAAAGATAGGTATGACTTCACCTGTGGGTTAGATTGGAGCACGCCATACGTTAAATGCTGTAACCAGCTTTCAGTGCTAACATTTTGATTATATCAAATAAACAAGACTGGCTTAGACATAGGCAAGAGTCTGGTGTTTGATTAAAATTGTGCTGAAAGAAATATGTAGGCTGCCATTGCTGAACTTCTGCAGGGGACATTAGCTGTCATGCTGATCCCCTGACTTCAGTATTTTATGAGTCACTGACCTGGAACAAGCTTTCAGGCAGCACTCAAAGTAGAGCTGAAGCAATTAGATCAGCATGACAACCAGGTGTTGGACGGCAAAATTCACAAGCACACAAAATTGGCCGCCATGGTATTTCTCTCAAGCCAGGATTCCTTTAAATGCAAATAATGGCAGGTTGATGAACTCACTTACCAGGGGTATATCCCTTTCTGTCAATCTTCGCAGTGACACACACCTGACCCAGGTTACAGTACCAGGCATGTGCAATCTTCTCTTTGGTACCAGCTTGGGGAGCCTAGACAGAAAAATAAGTTTTCATTAGATTCTCTACATTGCATAGGTCTAACTCGGAAATGTTGCATCCAGGTCACAAAGTATATGACGCCCCCCTTCAAACATTTTAGGCAATAACTCCATTTTAGGAAAAATACTTCCCTTTCCAGAAATGCACTACTCTACTCTGCACGCCAGATTACACAAATGTAGTTCTGGTAAAAAAACATTTTAAAGAGTCTAATACAGTTAGTCACATGCACAGACATCCTCAGCACTATCAGGAAAAACCTGTCAGAAAGAAGAGGCTCTCATTAAAAGTATATCTAAATTTGTTCAGTAAACAAGACTTCCCTTCATTTCCTGTCCTGTCCTGTAGACACAACAGGAAACAAAAGCATATCTCTTCAAAGTGAGATAGTTCGTCTTAGACAGTTGTCACCAGAACAGATATCCAGATTGGAAGATTTCCCCGCTATTCCTGTTTTGGTGGCAACTCAAAAAAATTCACATTTTCCTTTATTTTTAGTCCGGGTGAAAATGGTCATCAGAACAGCCAACAAAAAGAAACTAATAATGTTTCTAACCCTTCCAACCACCATCCAAAACCAAAAAAAGGTTTGCATTCAGATATACTTTAAGCTTTGGAAGACACCACTGCCCGATGACGCATTGTTTCCTGTCCCAGAATTAGTACCGCTTTCAGGAGTCACACAGGGATAACCTCCAGTGCATTAGTATTAACAGTTGCAGTTTCTGACTGTCAGTTTCACAGTTTTAAACCATCTTTTCATCTAAAAAATGATCAAGAAGCTCATGGCAGCCTGACCTTAAGGCCTCATTCACACAGGGAAAAGAAGGCCCAGCTGTGGATTCTTGCCAGAGGAATCACAGGTGGTTCTGGACAGCTGCTGCAGGTAAGGACAGATGATCGCCCTTGGATGCAAGCTGGTTGTGTCCAGGGGCAATCATCTGTCCCTAACCGCATGTAATCTATCCATGTGTGATTCTATCTGAACACTGGATGTGGCTGTCGTTTTGTACTGGCTGCAACTGTCTATAACCACGTACGAGTCTTGCTGCAGGAATCCACAATCAGACCGCTTTTCTCCTTTGTGAATGAGGCCCAACAGTCTTGATCCAGTCTAATATCTTACATAAACCAGGTTGGAATTGCTCTAAAATAGCTTGAGTACATTACCAGCATAACTGTACAAGAGTCAAAGTCCAGTTTTGCCAAGATTAAAACTAAATGTTTTTATATTGAATTGATTCAATAACCCTATTCAGTTTTTGCAGGCACGTTTTAACAACGGAGTCAATTCCTAGGAAAGCTGTCTACACGTGCAAACACATAATGCTCTTGCTTACATTAGCATCCAGTGCATTTTACAATGCATGTCTTACCAGCAAATCAGGAGTGTTGATATCAATGGGTTCAATCACGGTAAACTCCTTCTTCGTCTTTTTAACGGTTGACCATGGACGATGCAGTTTTGCTTTGACCCAGTAGCGAACACACCCATGCTTGCCTTCAAAAGAGGTCACCAGGTTTCTGGAAGAAACGTCAGACTTAGGATATCCTTCATTTAAGGAAAACCAGATGTTAAAGGTTAAAGCATCCTATATGTCTGTCTACACACAGACCCTTCCCAGGCAAGAGTCTTTTTTCAGATGCTATCATCTACCCATGTACTATGATTTGCAATTACCCCTTTTCCCAAGAAAATTGAACCTTTTAAAATTATGACTTGCAACTTTTGATATTGGGCTTATTGTATGGTTCCATTTATTCATTTAACTTGGCTAGCTTGTCTGGTCATATGAAATTTAGGTGAAACTATGGGCAAGATAAAAAAAAAACAAAAACAAAAAACATATGATGCCAATATCATTAACCCAGCAGTTTTTATTTTCTGAGCCCCCCTGTAACATAGCTTTACTATCTATTGCTTCTGCTAGTAGATCAGTTATTTTTCCTCTTGATTGACAACCTGCATCATATGTCCCAGCCATACACTGGTAGATTATCCTACCAATGTTCATACGGAAAGTCCTGTCAGAACATTTGATAATGCCAAAGACTTGGTAAATGTCATTCGATATTTTGTTTGACATTTACATCCGATTTTGGAATGAATGGAGTTTTTTTTTTAATTAAAATGTTAGAATTTCGTTAGTTCTACAAAAAGTTTCCAATCTGCTACTTTAATTTTTTCAGTCACTACGGTTGAAATTGATAATTGAATGGACCCCATTAACTCTTTGAAAATACATTTTCGGAACGTTTTTTCAATTCTCTATCGAAATTCTGACTGTGTACTCTCAAGCCTTATGCTATACCAGAATAGCCAATTCACAAACATGGGATCAAAACCCTATCCTAATCTATGCAAATTGCAAGCTGCCACACATTGCTCGGCCTACAGGAGATAGTAGTAACTGGCCATTAATATAAAAAAGCTAAATGTTATTATTGTACTGCTAAATTGTGACATTTATACTCACTCAGGCAGTTGGAAGGTGAAAGGAAACTCGTGTCTTCCTGCTGGCAGAACATTAAGAGTGCCATTGTCTGTATGAGAAAAGAAAGAGAAAATACATGTAATTCTGAGATGCAAGACAAAGATCTAGCAGTATTTCCTGCCACAAACCAAGCTGTTCTCAGATACTTAACTTTCAGTTTACAAAAAAAAAAAAAAAAAGCATATAGAAGATAACTTTAAATTTGTGGTTAGTCACATGTGAGACATTTAAATGGCCTGCAGTGAAAAGGAAAACCACAGACATCAAAAGCACTGCATGGCTAAGAGCTGAACAGTAACATGACGTTCAGCCAACATGTAGAGTGACAGTAGCTCACATCACAGAAAATCCCTTCCGAAATTTGTTCTAATACCTTACATATAAGTAGCAGTGGATTAAGTGTACTGTGGGCGTTTTTTTTAATTCATGGGCACCCTGCCATTTCACTGGGATCATGTATAACGGTCAGTGTACACAGACATTTGTAGTTTGCTTCTAACATGCGTTTGTGAAGCATCTGTGAGGCACATGGTTCCATGTGAGATGCAGCGCACATTGTAATGTACATGTGTAGGTGTAAATTGTGCGATAAAGTTTCCCTTTCAGAACACACCAAAACTGCAGCACATAGATGTGAGCAGCTACAGAAGAAGGGGGTTTCTGCTTCAAATGTATTTACATGCAGCAAAATGCATCATAAAACAGATAGGTGTGACTAGAGCATGAAAGATTTGGAGTGTGGTGTTTACATTTTGAATTAGGTCTTATTTAGGAGTATATTCTGCAGATGGTAGCATATAATACCAGTTATAAGAAGTGTGCATACGTATTAAAGGAACCTTCCCTCAGATGATGCGTCCAGGTATAGGAAGCGTCCATATTGTACATGATCATTTTAAAGGGAACTTATCCTCAGATAACACTTGCAAAGCTGAAATGGACATACTATAAATCCCACTGAAGAAGTCTAGGGCCCCGGACAGCTGCCTACTTTGCCATTAAAGCCCATCTCCAGGATAATGCTAACTCCCCACCAGCCCCACTCTAACTGATCACTGGAGTTTGAAAAAAAATAAAAAAGGGCATGTGATGCTCAGGCCTGGAGACTTCCTTTGTTTACTTCCTGTTGTGATCTTCTTTGGGGGTCCATGTCACTGCCTGCATAACGTAGACACTTTATATTGCCTTCCAGCGACAGGTTCCTCTTAGGATCCAAAAGAGGAGTGATGTCATCACAAGGGGACAGTAGGGGACCAGCTGGGGAGGTGCCATCTGCAGCACTGGGTTATGGTGGTCCCCTGCACCGGAAACAATGCCCACGAGAAACCTGAACGGGGGACTTCGGTATGTATCATTTGCTTCACAAGCTAAAGAAAATCAAATCCCCTGCAGTATGGG
>NW_017308748.1:25188-31199 GCF_000935625.1 Nanorana parkeri | reverse complement strand
AACCTGCCATTACCTATATGGTGACTTTTACATTCTGGTTGTAAAGATGTCACCCGGGGGGGCATGGAGTCATATTTTGCCTAGAGTAGGGCTTTAATCTGTCACTGCCTACATAAGGACTTCAATACGTTCTGCTTGTAAAAAAAGTTCTTATGTCATCCTAGTCGGGGAACATGAATACTCCCATATTATATAAAGTATGTAAGAATGCTTAAAACACACAAATGTGCTTAATACAAGAACATAGTGTCCCAGTACATACACACAAACATGTGTTGCAGGCGTCTTGCTCCCACACAATGAACAGAAAAAAATGATCTGAGCCCCGGAGCAGGATAGGACACAGGTTGGCATCTGTGTAGTTGAATTGGGGACAGTTGGATTCAGGGAATGCCAGCCAAGTGCACATGCCGCTTTTCCGCAAGTGGCAGCACTTTGCCAGTCACGGGGTGACTTGTTTACATCAGGAGCTGTGATCATCTAGCAGATCTGAAATCTTTATCCGTGAGACTCATCAGAAGCCATTCAACTGACAGTTCCACATCTCTCAACAGACAGTCACTACACATCTGTGTAGCACTGCAATTTCTGCATCTGCATTCTCATGTGATTTTCAACACTGTTATTACATGCGTTATGTATTTTTGCTTTGGCCAATGAAGGTGAAATAAAGTATAGGTTGCTGGGGATTGTGAGCTTGTCATGTGCTAAAATGCATGAAAACACGTTACATGCGTTTCAATTGTTTGGGGGTAAAAAAAATGTGCCTGCACCTTATCAAAAAAAAAATTATATGTGCCTAGGCAAAAGGTGAGAATGGACAACAAAGAAAAATGGGATTCTATCGTGCACACGGCAGTAGAAGTTTGATAAATCATACTGGTGTGAGCTTATTCCCTGTTTACACCTATGTGATTCAAAGTGCTTCAGCTGTTACAGGACAAAAGGAATCCTTTTGTAAACTTGCAGATTTTTCTATTTGAAGTTTAGGGGTCAGCACGCATTTATGCATATAAACGGAATGCAATGGCAGTAGTATACACATACAAGCACTTCATGTGATTTGTATGCAGGATCTTTCTGCAAACATCTCCCTAGAAAGATCCTGTGTTGATGATGGGTATTTCAAAACAGCCAAGCCCTTAAAAACACATGAAAAGGTGCTTAAAAAAAAAAAAAAAAGCATTAAAATACAAAAACACACTGACTGATGGTCACCGCACACACACTGCAATCTGACCATACAAACTGTACAATGAACTTTAGATTTACCAAAACTATGAAATATTAGGATAGACCTAATCCATCCAATCAGTCTGTATGCAAATAGGTAGGGACTAGCACTACATAGTTGTTGGTGGTAGATTGTACAAATCACATTGTAACGTGTGTTGAGCTTCATAGTACATCGTCAAGTAACAGGTTTGCTTTCTTCCAAATAGGAAAGCCAGATGGGGTTGCCATAGCAACCTGTGGCAGTGTGCGGGGCTCACCTGTGTGCAGTAGGGTCTCCCGCAGGTTGATGTATTCCACCTCATCGCTATAGTTCTGAGTGTACGCCGTGCTGGAGCCTGCGCTGCGGGACTCGGTCCAGTGCACCTTGGCATAACCCCCAGCGTGCAGCTTCACAGACTCCACCTTAGTGTCTGCCACCAGCTCCAAGAGTACCTTCCCGGACACCGTGTGCCCACTGCTGAACACCGGGGGACCATCATCCTCCACAGAAGAGTCCAGAGCCACCAGGAATTTCTTCACCTTGTCAAAGATCATCTTAGCCTCCGACAAACCGTATTATGGATTCCCGTGCGAGTTAACGTAACCACCAACTGATGTATCCAACACAATACTACAAATCAGCTATGTATATGAAACTACAAGCTGTCTCCTGCTACTTTGCTTTTATACTGAAAGTTGTTCACAGGGCGTGACTGAAGAAAACAACACAAGTTTAAGAGCCAATGGCAGCCATCAACAGCCGTGGTCTGTATAAGGTGGGCGTGGTCCGTGCCTGCACAGCCAGCTCCCAGGAGTCAGAAACTTTCAAGTCGCCTTGTACAAAACAAGGGAAGTGCGCATGTGCAAGCTCCAGACTGTGGCCAGGTGCCCCTTGTTAAGGACACACCCTGCCATGTAGCATTGATTTATATACAGAGAATAGGGAGCGGAGAGTCTGCAACAACAAGTGTCTAGAACTGATAATCCACCATGGTGCAGGAGAAGAGCAAATAAAGTGATTCAGATAAGTTTCCAAAGTGAAACCACTCAGCTGCTAGATGATGAATTCCGAGGCAGCAGCACGCAATAGACAGCAAGGGGAATTCCCAGGACTGCTTGAAACTAGATCACAAAGTGAGGTTACGGATAGGGAAGCTAGTGTGATATCAGCAGAAAATCGGGCTATTCCCAGAACAACCTGCCTTTCCAGGAAGTGGAGCTCAGTACTCTATGTCAGAAAGGTAAACAGCCTTCTCGTCCGATCCCCGGCCCTAACAGAAGAACTACTGGTGCCAGCAGGAGGAGATTGCCTGCAACACATGTGGGCTCTGCAAGCTCAATAGCTCCAGCAACGCCTGCTAGCAAAAAGTAGTTGGATGCTCCACAGAGTTCAGCTACTGATCTCCACCCGGAGCACACTGCTGGAGGAGTCCAAGGAGGGGGAGGTCAGTACCCCAGCAATCAATTCCTCCCCGGGCTGTCAGCTCTTTTCAGAGACAGATCTCTGTAGGGCAACCAGAAGTGACCTGTGCATCACCTCCTGGCTCAGCACCTGTAACCCCTTCAGTGCCGGCCTCCTGCACAGTAACTGCAGCCCCCACTGCCAGACACAGTACATACAGCTGTCCTATTATCCTATTGAATGGGGGATTCACTTAGGCATTTTATTGGGGGACAAAACTCTCAACACAAAACATCCCATTCATTTCAATCGCCCCTGTTCACACTTGAGCATTTTGTTGCAAGTTTAAAAAACCACCTGTCGCTAGAAAAAGTACATGCGCTCCTTACAGGCAGTTTACAGCTCATTTGGCCCCATAGACTTCAGTGGAAATGCCTGGAAATACGCGGCACGGGCCATTTGCAAATTGCGCGTTTTAACGCAGTTTGTCCTTTGACAATCTGCCAGCTAAGATGCGCGTCTTCACGTGATTGCATCTAACACGCGTGTAAAATTGCGCTAAACGCCATCATATGCAAAAACTATAACGCCTAGGTGTAATTGCAGGCTAACTCTTAGACCCCATTCACACTGAGCGACATGGAAATCGCGTGACTTTGAGCGACTTCTTCCTATTGGGCTGTATGCAATCAGGAGCAAAATCGCTCTAAAAAAGGGTCATGTAGGAGCGACAAGCTACCAGCGACGAGCTACAAGCGATATTGAGCGACGAGATGTGAACAGCTACATTGAAATGTATTGGTGAAGCTACATAGAGCGATATAGCGCGGAAATATGAGCGATATCGCTGCATGCACGCAATAGACAGCAAGGGGAATTCCCAGGACTGCTTGAAACTAGATCACAAAGTGAGGTTACGGATAGGGAAGCTAGTGTGATATCAGCAGAAAATCGGGCTATTCCCAGAACAACCTGCCTTTCCAGGAAGTGGAGCTCAGTACTCTATGTCAGAAAGGTAAACAGCCTTCTCGTCCGATCCCCGGCCCTAACAGAAGAACTACTGGTGCCAGCAGGAGGAGATTGCCTGCAACACATGTGGGCTCTGCAAGCTCAATAGCTCCAGCAACGCCTGCTAGCAAAAAGTAGTTGGATGCTCCACAGAGTTCAGCTACTGATCTCCACCCGGAGCACACTGCTGGAGGAGTCCAAGGAGGGGGAGGTCAGTACCCCAGCAATCAATTCCTCCCCGGGCTGTCAGCTCTTTTCAGAGACAGATCTCTGTAGGGCAACCAGAAGTGACCTGTGCATCACCTCCTGGCTCAGCACCTGTAACCCCTTCAGTGCCGGCCTCCTGCACAGTAACTGCAGCCCCCACTGCCAGACACAGTACATACAGCTGTCCTATTATCCTATTGAATGGGGGATTCACTTAGGCATTTTATTGGGGGACAAAACTCTCAACACAAAACATCCCATTCATTTCAATCGCCCCTGTTCACACTTGAGCATTTTGTTGCAAGTTTAAAAAACCACCTGTCGCTAGAAAAAGTACATGCGCTCCTTACAGGCAGTTTACAGCTCATTTGGCCCCATAGACTTCAGTGGAAATGCCTGGAAATACGCGGCACGGGCCATTTGCAAATTGCGCGTTTTAACGCAGTTTGTCCTTTGACAATCTGCCAGCTAAGATGCGCGTCTTCACGTGATTGCATCTAACACGCGTGTAAAATTGCGCTAAACGCCATCATATGCAAAAACTATAACGCCTAGGTGTAATTGCAGGCTAACTCTTAGACCCCATTCACACTGAGCGACATGGAAATCGCGTGACTTTGAGCGACTTCTTCCTATTGGGCTGTATGCAATCAGGAGCAAAATCGCTCTAAAAAAGGGTCATGTAGGAGCGACAAGCTACCAGCGACGAGCTACAAGCGATATTGAGCGACGAGATGTGAACAGCTACATTGAAATGTATTGGTGAAGCTACATAGAGCGATATAGCGCGGAAATATGAGCGATATCGCTGCAAAAATCGCTCCATAAATCGCTCAGTGTGAATGGGGCCTGAAGATGGCCATACACCTATAGATTATCTGCAGATTTTCTATCAGATGTAAAAGTGCAACAGATTCCTCCATCTACGCTAAACTGTGTGGATGGAGGAATTTCTCACTGGGCCTAGAGTCCTAGAATTTAGCTCCCCCTTGTTCTTTTATCTGGATCTAATCTGGGGGGCTGATAAGGTTTGTGGGGGTCAAATTGCGATTTGCAATACAGACAGAAAATGTCCATTACAAATGATCTTTGCTTTGGCTTTTGCTTATGTGCCTACAAAGTCCTTCTCCCTTTCAATTCAGTGTTGGCTTCGCAGAGTGTGTTGGTTATTCAACGTAAACCACTACAGGTGGGAAACCATGTCATTTCAAACATGAATGCTCCATCTGTACTGGGGAACTACAGCCATCCGCTGCTTTAAGAAGGGAAAACAATCTGTGACAACAAGAGTTGAAACAAGAAAGCTTCCTAAGTCGGAGGATGCTGGTGACCGTAGAAAGCGTCAATAGTGGCCAATAAACTATTCAGAGAGGTTAATTGGGGCCGCATTGCCGGCCCATTTTCTAACCTGCCCTATCATAATATTAGGGGGTATCTACCCTTGGGGTCATACCTAAAAAAGTAGGTGGAAAATACTAGTTAATACACCATTATCCCATCCTTTAGGCACCTCCGTGAATGATGGACTAGACAAGGAGGAATCTAGAGTTCAGTATGTCTCCTTTGACAAGGGCTCGTCTTTCATCAGGAATGCAGGATCCCATGCTAAAGACATTGAGTTGGCCTTTTCGCTTCCTCCATGTCCACCCCCAAGTGCTTTCGCTTGTTGGGCTGTCATTTCAAAGGTGATTATTATGTGGACATATGAAAATGTTCATTTGCTTTAAGTGGATTGTCGTGCAGAGATCATATTCTGTGTCAATTTTGCATCACCTGGACGACTTCCTTTTTGTTGGTCCACAAGATCACCACCACCTTTGTCAACCTTTACTGACAGTTTTTAAAGATGTACATTACGTCTGGTCTTTTCGGTGCCCCTAGCTGAGGACAAGACAGAGGGCCCTTCCCTGATTTTATCATCCTTCGGGCTCAAAATTGATACAGATGAAAAGGTGGTTTGCCACAAGAAAAAAATGAACATTTGCGTTCTTTATTACTTAACCGCTTGAAGACCAGGTGTTTAGACCCCCTTCCTGGCCAGGCCATTTTTCAGTATTCAGCGCTGCGATACTTTGACTGACATTTACTCCGTCATGCAACGCTGTACTGAAATGAATTTTATACCATTTTTGGGGGACAGATAGAGCTTTCTTTTGGTGGTATTTAATCACCACTGGGG
>NW_017308748.1:9943-23222 GCF_000935625.1 Nanorana parkeri | reverse complement strand
AGAGAGAGAGAGAGTCCAGAGAGAGAGGGAGGCCAGCGAGAGAGGGAGGCCAGAGAGAGAGAGAAGGCCAGAGAGAGAGAGGCTGGGGCCAGAGAGAGAGGGGGGGGCTGGAGAGATAGAGAGGGGGGGCTGGAGAGAGAGGGTCAGGTGGTTTGAGACATGGCGTGTGTGTAAATAATACATTTATTATACATTCTATAAGAGTGGATTGGCGAAGAGAGCATGCGTCAGGCTGACCAAGATGGCCGCACGCTAATCAGCTCCGCGCCAGAACGGGAGAATAGCTGACGTTTACAGTTGATCATCGGACTCAATTACGCTCCCAATGCGGTTCACTGGATTCGGGCTCCCGTCGCCGATCGGTAAATACCGAAATGTCGCAAACCAGAAGCCGGGGCGGTAAGCTAAATCAACCGATCCTCCATGAGGCTTTGGGCCGCGCGGCCCACAAGCTGGCTGTAGCGCCACCAACCTTGCATCAAGAGGATTCTAACTCCTCAATGAAACCCCTAGACGCACAGGGAGACGGCTCGCAGACAGCCCAGTCAGATCCTGAGCTCACACCATCCCTGATGGCCCAATTTGAGATAACTTTACACAAGGCCTTGGATAAGGTCTCTAAACAGATCACCTCTCAGCTCATTAGGGAAATCAGGCATGTGGGCAAGCGAACCTCCACGCTGGAGTCCCGCTGCAATGACATCACCCCCATTATTGAGGGTCATGAGGATGACTTGGAAAAAATTTGCTCAATGTAAGGAGGAATCTAGAGTTCAGTATGTCTCCTTTGACAAGGGCTCGTCTTTCATCAGGAATGCAGGATCCCATGCTAAAGACATTGAGTTGGCCTTTTCGCTTCCTCCATGTCCACCCCCAAGTGCTTTCGCTTGTTGGGCTGTCATTTCAAAGGTGATTATTATGTGGACATATGAAAATGTTCATTTGCTTTAAGTGGATTGTCGTGCAGAGATCATATTCTGTGTCAATTTTGCATCACCTGGACGACTTCCTTTTTGTTGGTCCACAAGATCACCACCACCTTTGTCAACCTTTACTGACAGTTTTTAAAGATGTACATTACGTCTGGTCTTTTCGGTGCCCCTAGCTGAGGACAAGACAGAGGGCCCTTCCCTGATTTTATCATCCTTCGGGCTCAAAATTGATACAGATGAAAAGGTGGTTTGCCACAAGAAAAAAATGAACATTTGCGTTCTTTATTACTTAACCGCTTGAAGACCAGGTGTTTAGACCCCCTTCCTGGCCAGGCCATTTTTCAGTATTCAGCGCTGCGATACTTTGACTGACATTTACTCCGTCATGCAACGCTGTACTGAAATGAATTTTATACCATTTTTGGTTTTTTTACTATATTCAGGAGAAATTACTGAAACTTTTGAAAAAATAAAAAATGTTTACATTGTTATAAAACAACTAATATTACCCACTTTTTTGGTAAAATATAAAAGACGGGGTCACGTCGGGTAAATAGACACCAAACATGTCAAGCTTAAAAATTGCGCGCACTCGCGAAATCGCAAAAAACTATCTTACCCAAAATTGGCCATGGGCGACGCTTTAAAAGCTTTTACAGCTCATCACTTTAGTGTTATCAGTATTCGATGGCCCTAGAACTATTGCTCTCATTCCGACGTTCGCGGCGATATGTAACATGTGCGGCGTAATGGGCGCAATCGTCGTTTTCGCAGGTATGCGCACCTAACGCATGTTTACATGCGTGTATGTAGGGGTGGGGACTTTACCCTGTTTTGTATATTAACGGGCATCGCTGCCTCTTTACAAATAGCGGGGATTTCCCGCTCGCGCGCGCCGCGCCCGAGCTGGCGGATGTAACAGGACGTGTATACACGCCCAGTTACATCCAAGAAGCTCCCGGCCGGCCGTGTATACACAACGGCCGGCCGGGAGGTAGTTAAAGAAAAGAAGGTAAAGTTTTCTCATTCATTCCTGTATGGGACACTTGGCATTTGTGTGCAGAGTGATGCCCATGGGCTGGGCATTTTGCAGGTGCCTGGCATGGGCCACCAGAGGCATTTCTTACCCCATCATTACCTTAGTCCATGAGTGCAGATGCTCTTTCTCATTTCCAGTGGGATTGCATTTCAACAATGGCTTCAGGGGGGTGAGGGAGGGGCCCCTTCAGGCTTTGCAAAAAGTTGAATGTCAGCAGCTACAAGCACACAGCCCTAGAAGTCCAGTACTGTCTTCCTAGAACCCGAAGTCTTTACTGCTGTTTGCAATCCCATGCCATCATCTTGGATTTAGGAGGCAGATGAGACTTCCTGATCACTCCTGCCCCCTACTGCGCATGTGCAAGATCCGATGACTGAGAGGCACTGTCCTACAGCCTCCTGGGATATGCGACGTGTATATGCATGGAGGCTGCAGGCAGACTGAGGGCTGCAAAGCATCCTCACCTAGGCGAGGCATGACGAAGTGGGAGCAAGCACCTGCTGAAAAAGGTACTTGTTTCCCACTCCCCCTCCCAAACTAAAAAAAAAAAAAAGCTCCAGATGTGCAGTAGGAAGAGTGGAGGGTTAGGATGATGACATTGATTGCAGATGAAGTCTCACAAAAAATATTAACTTTACTTTTTCCACCAAGGGACAAAGGGAATATAGCATTTGGTCTGATTCTGATTGGTGGCCCCATTGTGGAATAAAAGCACCTCTTTATTTATGGTAATACTGGTTGTAGTTTCACCCCAGTCTGAAGCCCAGAAGATGGGCATTCCAGTGAGTGGAGATACAGCCAGCACTGAGCCCCCACCCCCTTTATAAGCTGTTTTTATTTATTTATTGCTAGGGCTGGTAATGATTAAAATTTTCATGTTCGATTAATCAAAATTTTTCTAAATTGATTAATCGATTAATTTTGATTTAATTATAACGCACATACAGATCCAACTACATTGGCCGATACACATACAGTACAGCAATGAAGTAATAAAATGAACTAGGATCACACTAATCCAGCACGTTATTAATCTCACGTGCCCCACTCAATATGGCCGCCGCTTGAGTGGGGCAACTCAGAATAATAACGTGCTGGATTAGTGTGATCCTAGTTCATTTTAATACTTCATTGCTGTGCTGTATGTGTATAGGACAATGCCTTGGCTGGCGCTCGTGCAGAAAGTTTCAAAAACATTTTAATCGATCAAAAAGATTAACGATTAATTGAGAAATGAATCGTTAATTGCTATACAGAGACTATCGAGAGGCTGTGACAACAAGTGTCTAAACTGATAATCCACCAGGGTGCAGAAGGATAAGAACAAATAAACTGCCTCAGAGAAGTTTACAAAGTGAAACCTCTCAACTGCCAGATGATAGTGCAATTCCGAGGCAGCAGCACGCAATAGACAGCAAGGGGAATCCCCAGGACTGCTTGAAACTAGATCACATGAAAGAAAGGGTGCAGCTTCCTGGTTTGTCAGTTTTGGGAAAAGTTAAATAGTACTCTGGGAAATCAAAGGGTACGGATATGGAAGCTGTGTGAAAGTGTGAAATCAGCAGAAAATCGGGCTATTCTCAGAGCAGCCTGGCTTTCCAGGAAGTGGAACTCAATATTCCATGCCAGGAAAGTAAACAGCCTGAGCTGCTCCCACTCATTAGTGGATAGGATATAGAGCACAGCAATGCCAGCACTGTTCTGCTGAAAACATGTTCATACAGCAGTAAATATGCCTAACACATGTTTATATACAAAGAGGAACTTCACCATGCTTTGCAAAAAGTGAAATGTCAGCAGCTACAGGGTTTTTTTTATAAAACACAGCCCTAGGAATCCAGGACCATCTTCCTATAACCTGAAGTCTTCACCACTGTTTGCGTTCCAACGCCACCATCTTGGATTCAGGAGACGACTGTGACTTCCTGTTCACTCAAATCCAGCCCCTACTTCACATTTGCGGGGTCCACTGGCAGAGTGACTGTCTTACAGCCTCCTGGGATGTGTGACATGTATCCTAGGAGGCTGCAGGTGGACTGAGGGCTGCATGCCATGCTCACCTAGGCAAGGAATAATGAAGTGAGAGCAAGCATCTGCTGAAAAAGATATTTGCTTCCCCCCCCCAAAAAATAACGTTCCAGATTATAATGACATGGCTTACAGATTAAGTACGTTTTTTATGGGACCAAGTGCATATAGCATTTGGTCTCATTCTGATTGGTGGCCCCATTGTGGAATAAAAACACCTCTTTATTTATGGTAATGCTGGCTGTTGCTCCACCCCAGTTTGGGTTTTTTTTAATCGAGCGATCAGTTGGAGGGGGGTGGAACATTTTCTGGAGATAGGTAGCCTATTCATTTGAATGGGCTCGTCTTACACACCTAAAATGTGCATGCATATGTAGCGCTCCTTTTTTTGGGGTGAAGCAGAATGAACGCCTCAGTAAGGTGGCAGCCTAACATTTCCATCTCAGGGTCTTGGTGTATGGTGGGGTGAAAAATAAGTTGGGCACCATTCACTCTAGTGCTTTTACTTTTTATTGCTGAGGAGCAAGGAGAGGACATAGGTCAGTGGTGGCGAACCTTGGCACTCCAGCCGTGCCAAAACTACAAATCCCAACATGCATCTGCCTCTGGGAGTTATGTCAGTGGCTGTCAGTGCCTTGCAATGCCTCATGGGACTTGTAGTTCCAAAACAGCTGGAGTGCCAAGGTTCGCCATTACTGACATAGGTTCACATATTGTCACATACTTGTTCACTTCTTCCAGCATCAGTATCAAATGAAGTTGGTGCTAAAAGATTTCCCTCTGGCAGATACTGTGATCACAGGTCTGAACAAGTGCAAGTAGCTATTTGATGCCAAGCATGTGTCACTGACTGTGACTGCAACTGTAATCTATGTCTGAATGGTGATGTACTATACTACCACTTAAGGTCACCAGCCCAACATATATTATTACTACTGGACTGGGGAACTAATGCTCCTCAGCCCTTCCCTAACTATATAAACCTCAAAAAGGTTTCCTATTTACATACAAAAGGTTTTAGGCTGCCCTAAGAGTGGCTTCTGTGTGGTGCACTGCAATGTCAATGATTTAGAGTGGTACCCCAACACACATCCACAGCCTCAGTGCAAAATCTTGTCCTTTGCCTGTACAATAACTTGCTGTAGACTTGGGACGGCCAATATTTTTGCACGAAGACCGTAAACACCACAGGAGGCTGCTGCCACCATCGGAAAGTCTAAAGTGAACCCATCCTATATTTTTTGTCTGGTAACTATAAAATATTTGATATGATTAATATTTACATTTGCATTAAGGACCCTACGAGCACTTATAGTTTGAAGCTTGCCTCTTAAGCTGGCCATACACTGGTTTCGCAGACATGTTTATATGAAAAATGTCCTCAAAACATTTAATAATGCCATCAGAGACTGGACGAATGTCATTCGAAATTATGAAATTAATGGAGTTTCTTGAACAAAAAATACATTCACTGTTAGAATTATTTTTTTCCCCATTTTTTTTTCACTACGGTCAAAATCAATTATCGATTTAACCCCACCACCTATTAGAAGAAATGTAAACATTCCAAAAATAGAAAACAAAAATTTAAACAAAATTATTTTGGTGAAAGGCCAGTTTTAGACACACAACTCATTTTCCCTCTCTCCCACTTGTCTACTTTATTTAGATGGGTTCATACAGGCTTTCAATTAGAGAAAAAGTCTAAAAAAAAACCAATACCTTCTGTGCTTTTGCTTTAGAAAACTGATAATGCTTTGTGAATCTTGTGTCTAAGGTGGATCATATATTTAATGTTTATTGATGTAAATAGATTCAAAAATATAAAACATTTTAATTAATCTACAAACTAAAAAAAAAGAAAATTGACCCAAAGCTTTATACATTCCTCTTAATCACTATACAAACATGCACAACGTTTTGCTCACGATTATCCTTTAAATATATTAGCAGTACCAACACACTTGCCAACATTCTTAAATGTACTGTATGTTTACGACAGGAAGTGCGCACCTGTGATATGTCCTGAAAAAGAACTGCTAAATAATTATATCACATGTCTACTAAGAAACACAAATGCTCCAAATGAAATCTGGCAATTTACAATAGGTTTGGTCTGTATTTACAGGAAGCATTGTTCAGAAAGAATTGTTCAGAAAGAATCAAATACCTGTCTGAACATGGTTATTATAATGCTAAAATGACAGTTTTAGTAGTACAGTGGGCACATGACAGTTTATGTACTTGAAACTAAGCATCTATCGACTTGGCAGAAACTAAAGCAGTAAATATCTAAACAATGATGAGCGCATTCTGCACGTGTCAGACTCTTTTATAGCTGACACAGGAGAGCGGTGATTTCATATCCATTAACATCTTGCATAATATATTTACACTTTTTTTTATTTTTTATATGAACTCCATAGAATATGAAGCCAGCCTGTCTTGAAAGAATGTTGGTATAAAAAAGCTAGGTGGCCAGCTCATATTGTAAGCACCTTGCTTTAAATCCCAAATAATCCTATCATATCAGTACCATATACGGTATGTTAAAAGCTAATCCTGCAAGGCAGTCTCTAGTTTTAACACAAAGCATTAGCTTTGTGGTTGGATTGAACATTGGTTCAACTCAAACCCAACTTATTCGCAGTTCTGGGAGCGGGAAAACAAACTGTCCATGTTTGGCCAGTTCCCAGGTCCACTTACCCGAGCTTCCCGGCTGATGTAGTCAGAAGTCTGTCATTTAGCGGCAGTATCACTACCACCTCTAAATGACAGATACCTGCCGGGCTTCTGTTTGAAACTAAACAAGCCGGGTCAATTTACTTAATATTTGGTCAATGACATCACTACTAGTTTGCCTAGAGTGTTTACTTTGTTACACTGTTTACATTTCAGCAGCGCTGAAGAGTTGTAATTTGTGATGGGAGTAGTGGTAGGGCAGCATTGTTGTAGAGGTGGCAGTTCTACATTGTCAGGCATTGCTCAATGTGCCATTTTCCCCCCTTACAATAATAAACTTTTTCTGCATTGTGTTTTAATTTTCTATTTAATTTTTTTGTGAATCAGTAGCAAGGGGTACTCCTTGTACCCCTTTACTCATTCACCAGAGGGGTGGGGTGGGGGGCAGATATCCAGGGCCCCGCCTTATTTTAAAGCGAGATTCCAGATTCTGATGAATCCCCCACCCTGCAGACCCCCACATGCCTTATGGGGACAGGATGTGGGGATGAGGCTTTTATCCCTACACTTGCTGCCCCCATTTCACAAAAAAGTCGGCGGAGATCTGTCAATCCTCTAAATCTGGGTCTGTTGACAAACGCAGGGTGGCGGGGATCTGTTATTTATTAGCAGTACTGCTACTACCACTGCTAAATGCCTGACAGCTGTTTGTAAAAAAAAAAAATCTTTTAAAGGGGTATCCTAGTGCCCCGCAGTTTCTTTTGCAGTTTAATGCACCCTGAAAACATTTGAATCCCTATTCCTGCTAAACAATATTTTTTTTTTGCATTGGTACATGTCTCATGGCAGTACTCAGCTACCCATATGCACTTTTATTTTATTTTAGCCTTAAAAATAAAAAGAAACTTTAACGAGGTTGAGAGCTATGTTTAGGATTAGCAGATTTTTTTTTTCCAAGTTCACCAAACCTCCTGTGTCCATTGTCCTGCCCCTGGCCACCTTTCACTTGCCTCCTTGGCACTTCTCATGCGTCTCTTTACTGCCCCGCCCCTGGTCACTTGTCTCCTTAGTACTTCCCACACACACACATCTCTTTCCACTGTCCTGCCCCAAGCCACTCACCCTTAGCACTTCTCACAAACATTTCTTTCTGCCGACCTGCCCATGGCCACTCTTCACTTGTGTCCTCCGCACTTATCAAACATATCTATTGCCACTGTCCTGCCCAAGGCCAGCTGCCACTTGCATCCCCAGTACCTCACAGCCCACTCTCACACAGATCCCTTAGCGTAGCACTCCACACCTCCCCCATACATTTATTTCCCTTCCTGGGCTATTTGTTAAAGTGACAAATATTTCCTCCCGCTCGGCTGCTTTAAGGACTTGCCTTAAATGATGCCTCTTGAGCCGATCATCTTCTTCCTTCCATTTATATTCAGCAATCCCTCCAGCGCTGGTGCCGGTCTCTGATCCTCCGCAGTCTCTTCCTGTCCCACGGTGTCTGTCCAATGTGCACCCTCCCGGCTGCGTGCATTCAGCACCCGCCCCATCATCCTGCTTGACCACTCCAGAATCTTCAGACGGGAGCGAGCGGTGGAGACAGAGGTAAGTAATTACCTTTTTGGTAACTTTTTTTAAATTTTGTGAAATGTTTTTGCATATATCTACTACAGTAGATATATGCAAAAAAGAAAACCAAAAACGAGAGTTTAATTATACTTTTTGTTTGCTTTTATGGCTACTCTCTTGTGGGAAGCCAAGAGTCTCACTTTCTTAATGTCTACTTTGTCCTCCAATCCCCGCCCCAAACTTTTTTATTTATTTAGGGCAAGACAATGTGTAAGAAAAGCATAGTATATTCTCAGTGAGCGCATATTTTAAATTTCTATTATCTAGTATTCAGTTCAATTTTATGTGCTATTCACATTTTAACATTTGCTTTGCCCTTACTTTGTCTTATTGACACCTCCGATGGAGCTGTCCTGACTCATTTGTGTGTGTAAAATTTCAGCTTGAACTACTAGGCTTTGTAAATAAGGTTTTTTTTTCCTTCTAAACAAAGGGTAAGAAAACAAAAAGAGAACATGAAAAGGAGCAGGGGAGATTAGTTAATACAGTGACTCGGGTACCATGCACACTTGCGAATAGGGGCGATGGCATGAACCCAACTAACTGGTCTATGAGACTCATGTGAACAGTTGCGGATGGGAAGCGCTGTTCAATGCATTGACAGCTGCCAGTGCCCACAGCCATGTGCATGTAATTGTACATGGGGGACAACCACCCTTGAAAGCATGTAATTTCAGCATGTGCAATTACATGTGAATGTCTGTGGATGATGGCAGCTATCATTTGCTTTAAACAGTGCTTCCTACATGCATGAATCTCACAGAGGAATACATTACACTCACATGTTTTCTTACCGTTTGTCTCTACTGAAACTTTCATCCCAACTACAGTGTATTAGTTTCATTAATAAGGCTTTCATGTTTTCGTGGTTTGTACAGGATTATGCAAGAATTAGTGCAGGTAGCTATGGGATAGCTGCCATTACAATAAAAGTTATTTTGTTAGCTCATGTCCTTTTTCCTATATGAATCTCATCTGAAATAAAATTACCGCAAATTGTAATTAGTGTTTCCTTGAAAAGCTATATATAGAAGCAAAGACCTGCACTGCATGACATTAACACCGAAGTTGTGTCATGAATGACTCATGTTATAGGTCATCAGTATTGTGTAATTGCGCTATGCCTTTCCTAATACAATATAATCACTATAAAATTGAAACCATTGTAAAATGAATGGGAACCTTGAGCAAACCAGCCCTCTGATGCTCCACACTTCCTTAAAGCAGAACCTTAGGCAAATTTTTTTTTCTTTTGGGTAGTGCGAAGAAGGGACAGAACTTCAGTCAGAATTTTACTTCTGCATTCGTAATTTCTTGGGGGATTTACTTTTATTACAGAACGTGAGGGGAAATCTAAGATTTTATAGTTGTCACCAGAGTCCCCCAATACAGACACCTGGTATGATAAGATGTAATTTCATCTCACTCTAGAGGGTTATTCTCACTTTCAGTTGTGTCTCTAGGAAAGGAAGTAAGAAGTTTCCCCAAAAACAAAAAGAGACCACAATAAAAACCCATTGGTTCTAAATCCAAATCATATCCAATTGACTCTCTAAATTAGCAAACTGTCAGAAGTTCTACAAATGTTATAAACGTTCACACACAGACGCACCAAATACCTTGGCACTGGTATAATACACACATAATCACAGCTGAGGGGACTGTTGTCTTCTGAGCAGATTTTTGTTTTAATTAGGTGTTAGAATAAATCAGTAAATGTTAAAGGAGAACTATGGGGTTAGGGCATTTCCCCATAACGGGAGGACACAAACTAGCATCCTTCCGTCACCCAAAGCTCAGTATACTGCGAGCTGCATCGCATAGTAAACAGAATGGTGCTGCAAGGGTTGCTGCCTTTTGTTTCAAGCGAATCCCGAACAGTCTAACACCACACTGCAACTTTTTTTTTTAGAATAAACAAGAGAGAATGAGGAGAGAGGGAGGAGAGACAGACATGGGAGAGAACGAGGAGAGAGCGGGGAGAGACAGCAAGGGGAGAGAGAAGAGACATCCAGGTAGGAGAGCGAGGAGAGGCAGCCAGGAGGGAGAGAGAAGAGACATCCAGGTAGGAGAGCGAGGAGAGGCAGCCAGGAGGGAGAGAGAAGAGACATCCAGGTAGGAGAGCGAGGAGAGGCAGCCAGGAGGGAGAGAGAAGAGACATCCAGGTAGGAGAGCGAGGAGAGGCAGCCAGGAGAGAGAGTGAGAAGAGACAGCCAGGAGAGAGAGCGTGAAGAGACAACAAGGGGAGAGAGCAAAGAGAGACAGCCAGGAGAAAAATTGAGGAACGACAGCCAGGAGAGAGAGTGAGAAGAGACAGACGGGAGAGAGAGAAGAAGAGGAGAGGCAGCCAGGAGAGAGAGCTAGGGGAGAGAGCAAAGAGAGACAGCCAGGAGAAAGAGCAATGAGAGACAGCCAGGAGATAGAGCCAGGATATTCAATATCCTGGTGGGAAGCTGTGCCTAATGATTGGGCCCTGGGCGACTGCCCCTTTTGCCCTGCGTTAAAGACGGCCCTGATCCAACCAGCTGCGTGAGTGACAGCTGGCTCTGCCTATCTAGAGGCAGAGCCTCTTCCCGATCTACTGAGCCGACCTGTGACAGTTTTATTGTCACAGGTCGGCTCAGATTATGAGGCTGAGTGAAAATCACTCACCTCATAATTCTCCTTTAAGTAAACATGTTAAGTAAAACTGTGAAGTAAATGTTATTTAGGCATATTCATGTTGTTAAAAAAGGTTGTTTCTATGATATGCACAGATACTGCTTTCCAGTTTGCAGTACTACACAGTGCGTCTGCTTTGCTGTTGTCTGTCACAATGCAAGTCTATGGGGCTCATGTACAAACGTTCCCTATACGCTGGATGACTGCCATTTGCATGGCATTCACTCTATTAGATGAAGCCAAGGAGTATTTTCTATGCGCCTCGGCTTCATCTAGTAACGGATTGCTGTCCAAACAGCATTCACCCAGCTATATGCTGAACAGAACGTTTATACATCAGTCCCTATGAGTTGGCCAATTTATTGAAAACAAGGCACTTGGTGCACACTAAGGGGTGTATTTATAAGCAACTTGCAGAGCCATTTGTCCTGTGAAGTTCATTCTGTGCAAATGGAGGCAAAAATAAACGGTCTTAGTATACTGTACTTTCTTTCCAAGTCAAATGGAATATCACAAAATCACTGTATTATGGCCACTAGATGGAGATGAGGAGCATAGGAAATAAGTATTTCTTGTGCGCCTTAGTTTTATCTAGTGGCCATAATGCGGTATTTTCCTAATATTGCATTCAACCTGGAAAGAGGCTAGCACTTCTCTAGTTAACATACAAATCTGTAATAGCAGAAATTTGGAAGTGAATGAATTTAGCAATGTAAAAATTGCTTTAAACTCAGCAATAGTACCTCAAAATATGTGCCAACTAGAAATACCCTATTCCTTCCCAACAGCCAACCAGTCAGCAGCTTTGCCTAAATGCTAAACCTTTATCAGATCAGATACGTCTACTACCTAATTGCATTTGTTCATGTGCCTGGTGACCATAGCAGCCCAAATAGCTTTACCTGCAATACAAATACTACACACAATGTTCTTTTAATTAAGCAAAAGGTCATTAAACAAGTGTTAGTTTCACATCAGATAGGGAATTCCTAATTAGACTTGGTATGAAGCGGAGATATAAAATAGATTTCTTTCCATATCTAATACCTCTTGTACCCTCTCTCTCTCTGTATTACTTCCTAAAACATAAAAAAAGAAAAGATACAATATGTTTTTAAACAAAATGTTTGTGATAACTCAGTTAGATGTACATAGGTTGGAAGATCTTCTACCCACCTAAGGCCCCGTTCACACCTTTCCGTTTTGTCTCCTCCCCCTCAGGTGTCATGAAATATGACGCATATTGGTCCCAAACGGTGGCACCATGCGCTGTACCCCAGATGCTTCTTCACAATACGCCTGAAAAACGTCGGTAAAAACGCGCGTAAGACGCGCATACATAAAACGCCAAGGTGTGAACCCAGCCTAAGAGAACCAGTCCGGATAGAGCATTTGTAATAATCTGAGAGGCTGCATTTAAATGGTTATAATAGTTCAGTCTTGTTTTTTCAGAGATAGGGGTGAGTGCCAGTTTGCTTTTTAGAACAGTGTTATGTAGGGTTTAAACTAACTTAGTAGCATGACATGTATAGCTATGTCCTGTTAGAATTAAAAGCAAAACTGTGCAGCAAGGAACAAGTAAAATACTCCAACAGTGGTGGGACTGGCAGGTTTTAAAGAGACTGACCATCTTCAGTATCAGTTTTTAAAAAGAAATGCAGTGTTATGCAAGGCTAGCATAACAGTATTTACAAGGCATGATTTCCTCTTATAGGTTTCTTGGTAGACCTCTTTTTGGACGCTCATCATCTGATTCAGCTTGGCACACACCTTTCAGGTTCTAGGATCTGCAATCTGCATCAATATTATCCAGGCACAAACGCTTATTTTGTTTCAGGAGGCAGTAAAATATAGACATGGACAAACTCTCCTTTATATCTTGTCTGTAGCATCAAATTAGCAGTCTCTTATAATCTAAAAAATTAATTGTTGAAATTCTCTAATGTTGTACATATGCTTGATTAAACTGCTAGGAGAAGGAAAACAATTTCTTGTACAAAAGCCCCTTGTACATGGTTAATAACAAAGATTATGTTCCAGAACACTTATTTTCTTTTTCCTTCAAGAGTTTCTAGAGCGGATTTATTAAACGTGAAAGTCTACAGTTTTGGATAGTAGAGAAGAGTTATTAATACTGTTTTTTAAGGGTATTTGTCCCTACTGCTGGGGAGATGTTAACCCACTTCTTCCCAGTAACCACAATAGATAGTGAAGGGAATCATGACCAGAGTCTGAAGTACTAACCCCAAAAAGACAGCAATAAAAACCTGAGGGAGCTTACTATTTCCCTCTTTTTAGCTACCCCCCC
>NW_017308748.1:7437-9847 GCF_000935625.1 Nanorana parkeri | reverse complement strand
CCCCCGCCAAAAAAACCTTCTACTTTAAAGTGTATATTAGGGCAAAATAAAAACATATGCAGTACATATTTGCAATAACTGCACATTTCCCGGTGTTTTATCCTTTCAAAAGACCCCACAAGTACAAAAGAGTGCCTGCTGATCTGCTATATGCTTTGCTCTTGTGAAATGACACCACATGCTTTCTTGTAAACTAAAATGACAAGGCTTGGTGTCAGCGCTTCCCAGTTAACTGTTGTTAAACTACTAAATCTCACTCATTTTCATTATCTCCACATAGGGACTAATTGTTCTGTAGTGCAAGAGGAGAACTGGGAAGACTGTTTGAGAAAAGACAGGAAGTTTGCACAGGACAGCTTGGAATTTCTGACATGATCATTAGGCATTTTTTGTTTGCACGTTCATGGTTAGAGTTTACATACGCTTTAATACTTGTCTCAGAAACCGCCCACCTACAGTATTCTCTGGTTCGCAGGTTCCAATACTAGTGCTCGGTATCATGCTCAATTAAAATGAACTTGTATGTAACCTATAAGTCAGTTTTTTTTGCTTTCCCACATATGTTGCTTTGCTGCAGGTATGTGTCAGTTTGTAGCTGTATGAAGCATTTAACCTGTTCCTCTTCCTGTTATGTTAAAGGGAAAGTGTAGTCTTTCCCTTTTTAAAATACAAATGCAAGTTGACCATCTTGAGAAGAACAAACTTATGAATATGTGTCAAAGTAACATTAAAGCTAAAATCCCCCTCCCCCCATACTGCTTTAAGGACTTTGTGTGATGCCTCTTGATCCGAATAGCTTCTTCCTTCCACTCGTTTTCCAAAGTCCTTCCAGCGCTGGTGCCGCTCTCTGATCCAATGCAGACTCCTCGGGTCCCACGTCCAGTGTCAGCTGTGCTCTCCTCTTCTCCCCTCCAACGCTCTGTAATGCGCATTCGACTGCCAACCCTTCCTCCTTCACAGCGTTTGGGAGCTGGGACTCCTGCAGCATAAGCGAGCGCCGCTGACACAGGTACGTTTGTTGGTATTTGCCACCTTTTTTTTTTTGTTTAATGTTGGGGCCATTATCTACTGCTTACTAGCAGTAGATATATGCCAACAATAAAATAATGTAATTATTTTGTAATGTTTAAATGTTATGGCCACTAGATAGAGCTGAGGTTTATAGAAATAAATGTCAGTCAATAACAAGATACAATTCAAGAGAACGCTGGAGAGAATGAATGAGCATGTAAATATATCCATTGCTATCCCTGTAGTATCAATGGTTACATTTATATGCTCATTCCCTGCAGAACTGTAACACTATCTCCTTACCAACATGTATTTATTTGTTATGATCCTCAGCTTTACATGTAGTTTTGCTTAACGAAGCAGCTCCGCAAATTGTTTTAATAAACATACCACCAAGTGCCTTGCAAGAGGACATGCATTATAACTTTTAGGATTAAAACAATAGTGTTTTATAGTTTCCTTCTGAAAAGGAGCATGTAAATGTAAAGTCCAAAACTATTCTCCAGCTTTTTTCCTGATCTAAAAAAATTTCATAATATTAAGACGTTTCCTTAAGATTCACAGTTACAGTAAAATGGCATTATACTAGTTGTTACCAAGGGAAATAAATCATTCAGGGGACATAAAGAGGCTCATAAAACTAGAAAGGGTTGCAATAGAACATCTAACGATCATGGCCTCCACCAATGCACAGGCAGGCAGATAGTTTAAAATTCATCAGCACAAATGCTAATCTTCCTAGAAAGCATTTATTTCTATAGAGTCGGCATGTGACAGGTTAATTTACTCTCCCAATAGTTATCCTTTAAACAGGTGATCCCAAAGACATCATTTATGTCTTTTTGTTTATGTTGTATTGTAGACAATACAGGCGGTGCACTGAACTACTGTATCAACTTCTCTATTGACAGGTGAGAGAAACATTAAACTTAATGCTAAAATATATACAGCATTGAAGAAAACTAAACACTGTGTGCCAACATTCTAAATGTGAAGCATGCTAGGGAACTATAATGGTTGTGGTGTTTTGTTTTTGTTTAAACTTCCTCAGGATCTAAACAGCTTCCAACCATCAATAGACTAATAAATTGTATCTGGAAATGCTGCAGCAAAATGTATGTCTATTATTTAAAACTCAAAAGAAACAAGGAGTATCTCATCAACAACATTGTGGCTAAACAAACAAATAAATGCTGCATTTTAGAACGTCCTGACCTCAATCTATTTAAGTATTGTGGCATTATCTGGAGTAGCGATTTCAAACAGGACAGCCCAAACATATACATAAACTTTACAAGTTTTATACAAGATCTCTCTAACTACTGTAGAGATGACCAGCAACTATAGAAAGAGCTTATTTGACTAAAGTGGATTCAACTAGGTATTAAATTACCCCCCC
>NW_017308748.1:1950-7081 GCF_000935625.1 Nanorana parkeri | reverse complement strand
AGCTCAGAATTTAGGAGTCATTCATGCAGAAACTGTACCTGTTGTCTACTGCTTATGCAGCTACCCCCAACCCTATAGAGTTTCTCACTGTGTATACAAGTAGTACAGCAGCAGTTAGCAGACATATGAATATGTCCAATCTTCTTCTCCCCATCTTCTACTAAGTGCTCCAATATGTACTACCAAGTATGCTCCAAACAGATTTCAAAGAGAACTCCTTGTACTTTTCTTTGAAAAGTATACAAAGGTATGAATAGAACTTGGATCAGACACATTGCAAAATATGTGCATAGCCTAACAAATGTAAAAGCAGCAGGTAAACACTGATATGATTAAGAACCCGTGACTTTATTTATATAGCCGTTTCTGCAACTTTATACTAAAGCTAGGTGAATTCTACCATCTAGTGGAGTGTTTATTAATTACACTGTCTACAGCTGATGAGGAGTTAAGGTTTGAAAAAGAAACTGCAGATTTTTTTTAATTTTAATTGAACATGCACTTTGCCCATGCAGGGCAAAGCAACACATATGCATTAATGCACCCCTTCTCGACTGCATAGCTGTACATAGACATGTTTCCTTCTCACCCTCGCTACAGAAGAATCACAGTCCAATGGTGTCTCATGAAGTCACAAGCTGCTTCATAAGTACTGGGCATTTCCTTTGATCCCATCCTTACCTAGATTGCCATTGCTGTCCTGCTTAATAAATTAGTAATTTACTGGCTGTCATGCTAATCCAACGACTTCCATACTTTTGGTCACAGACCCCGAACAATCATGTAGCAAGTAAAATTCACAAAAGTACTTTCCAGAAGGTCAGCAATGGTAGCCTGCATATTTGTTAACATGGTGTTCTTTAAACTCAACATACAATGATGTGGTAAAGAATAAGCATGCTATTTTCCATAACTTAAAGCCCAACTCGGACTTTGTGTGCCCCCTCCCCATACTTTAAAAAAAAAAATCAGCATACATTTCTTATTTCTGGTCGTCTTCGGGCCATTCACATGACAAGTCAGATCTTTACTATTCTACAGCATGTGCACAGCGGTGGTCAACCCTCAATACTCCAGAGATCTTCAGAAACTTTCATTGAGATGCTTGAGTGTGTTTTCTGTAGTATTGTTTTGGGTGAGGACTCTCTGGCCTCACAGGAAGTGGGCTGAATGGGTGTCTTTTAACGTAGAAGATGACCAATTGCCAGAGCTAGAGAAAGGTGTGGAAAGCACTGGTGCAGGATAGAAAGTGAAAATGCTTAATAAACTTCTACAGAATTTTTTTTATCTCTGAACTGGTGCTGACACTGTCCTTCCTTCTGGAAGGTGGTTACTTTTGTTCCCCATGGTCTCTGTGTGTGTTGTAAAGTAGCCACTATTCCAAGCTCACTCCTGTGAATCTCATGTTTACTTTACTAATTTGCATTGAGACCATAGTTTATCAGGAGAGGGAGATTGGAGCTACATTACAACACACAGGTACCACAACTACTGTTACACAGCTACACAATAACACTTTTAGTAGTTAAATAATACCTTTTTTTAGATATCTGTACAGCAAATAAAAAAAAGAACAGAGAGATTTGGTTTCAAACAAGGGGCAGTTCGGAGATTTGCATGAAACTGCTAAAGATCACCAATAGTACAGTTAGTTTTTTAATAAATGCCATCCCTACTGCCTAAAGGTCCATAAAGGTCCGCACAGTAAGTTCCAAAGAGCCACATCTGGCTCTATGACCGCAGGTTGGGCACCAAGGGGTTATATAGTTCAAACTGTACAATTTCTACTCATATCACGTTATTGTATTTAGAGTTCTCATTGTTGGGAATCTCTGAATGTTAGAGTATGCTTACCAATTTCTATCCATCTTGTAATCTCTGTGAGGTTGCTGAAGCGGTGCATCACACTTTTATTAATTTTTTTTGCTGGGATTCAGAAATGTATTGTAGTTGCCTGGCCCTACATACAGTCAGCACTGGGCTCCTCTGGGTGCTGCTCCAGCGACTGTTTATTTTTTCTTCTTTTCTTAACTTCATTGGGAGTGTAGAAAGTGTGTACCCCATTCGTGTCTCGTTCTGCAGTGCGGTGACCTCTGGTGGCATCCAGTGTGCGGTGGAAAAATGTATGTCCACATTTTACCGCAGCTCACCGCACATCACGCCTGCAATTGTTTTCTATGTGCCCTAACGGTGACTGGCATTGGCCCGGGGTTGAAAAATACCAGTTACCGCTGTATATGTGAACAACTCAAAAACATAGACGTACTCGTGTGCATGTAGCCTCTGAATGGATCCAAATCTACATTCTCTCCATGCATGCCTGTCCTCAAAGACTTTAAAAAGGTGTATGCTGTTTGTTATTGAACCCTATGTGTCCTAGTGGTGACTGGTGTTGGTCCAGTGTGGAAAGACACCAGTTGCCACTATTCTGTATATGTGAATAGGCCATAAGCGTAGAAGTACCAGTGTGAATGTAGCCTCCGAATAAAATTCCAAATCTACATTCTCTCCAAGCATGCATGCGTGTCCTCAAAGACTTTACAAAGATGTATGCTTTGTTTGTCATTGAACTACTTGCTTCAGCAGACATCTCATATAATAAACATGTTTTTGTCACATTTTTCCCAGATTTTTTTTCCTTTTGGAGCTTCCCATGAGGGTAATAAAAAAGGAAGTTCTGGCAAGTCAGGAAAACATTCCTGTCATTTCACAAGACTGCATAAACATATCTCTTTCCTCCCATGCTCCCCTCCTCCCTTTTCAGTGCAGCTGGGAACTACTTTAAACCAACCCACACAGATACATAACAGGGCTGGCGCTCTGTGCAAATTCACTTTTTTGTTGTTGTTTTGCAATGAACTCATTGCTCTCAGTGTAGATAGTGCTGCACTCCACCTCTGGCAGTACACCAAGGGATTCATAGGCAGTCTGGAGCTGTTGATCTACCATCACAGCAACATTGCTGATTTCTCAACAAAAACCTTAATGACTTGAGCACAGAGTGTTTACATGTCCATTCCATTTCCAAATGTCTTGACTTTATAAGGGCTCATGCACACAAGTGTAATAAAATATGCCTATTGATGATGGATCTTGCTGCCAGAAGTTTGGAAGCAGAGAAGTTGGAGTTTCTATTGGACACAACAGAATATGAACTTTATGTTACTTTGGGAATGATTGTTAATGACACACATATGAAAGTATTGTAAATCTGTAACACTGGGCACACAGTGGATTCACTCTGTATGATTGGACTTTATTTTCTTCTACTATATTCCTTCATTACACATATGAGTTTGTTTTTTAGGGCGATTAGACAATTATACCTTTGCCAAAACCGTTCTACACAGTTTTATTGCTTCATGTATCCCCATTGAGGAGATTTATCCTCACTTCCTGTCCCCCTGTACTCCGACAGGAAGTGTAGCGCCCTCTAAAATGTCGCTATTCAATTTAGAAATACCTGGACTGTAACCAGTCTAGATACTGATTATACAGAGCTCTGCATTGTATAGGTGTCCCTGAATCTTCTGGATTGATTGCTCCTCCTGTTGCTGAGGAAAAGGGAGCCTTGGCATACAGTGAGGGAGGATCCATCCTCAGATTATGACTATGCACCTGACCCTAGCCAATCCCTGAGTAGGATGACTCAGAGGCATGGTTGAGGGCAGATAATAAAAGGTCTGGGGACACTGTGCAGAGGTCTCTTCCCCTCCTGGGGCCTCACCCTAGGAGGTCTGTGTGATGCAAGCAAATGGCCTGGGCCTCAGCACATGGCAGGTGCTGGGGGCCTGCATGCCCAGGACACCATAGGAACTTTGCTTGGGTCCATACACGTGGCAGGTGTTGGGTGCCTTGTTCTAAGAGGATACTACTAATCTGGAGTGCTCCTTGGCAGTTGCAGATGCTGAGGGCACAGAGATTCCAGATCCTAAAGAGGAAAAGACCTGATGGAAGCTGGGCCGGAGGAAGAGTCTTCTTGTTGAGGGGTACCGCAGAGGAGCTGGTGAGAGCGTCCGTCTGGGACCCACAAGAGAGATCCCTCACCCTATTCCAGGTATCTGTTCAAGAAGAGGCCAGTGGCCCTTACCTGAGTCCAGAGATAGTTAACCTTCTCCATATAAGTTACTGGACCATCCTGGCTGTTCGCAGCATTGCTAATACTATTGGTCCCTGGGACCGGATCACAGTGCTATCGGCCTTAGCGGTTGCTAGGGGAGAAAGATGTCTTCAGAAGAATCCAACAGGGCATCCTACAGATCCTAAACCCTCTCTCTCCTGTTGACCTTTGCAAATAAATACCCCAAAAGACCCTGAGACTCGAGTCCATTCTGTCCGTGAGTTATACTGGAGTTGCCATAATAATGCAGCATAAAAAACAAAGCATTTAGGTTTCCTTCAAACCCATCCAGTGTATAGCAATAACGCATGCCTGTTAAAGTTCACTGCATTAAGGCAGTCCATACTATTGAACAGGCTGCCAACATACTAAAGCCGTAAAAAAAGCAAAAAAGAAAACCATCTGCAGTCATCACGTGGTGTGCGCTGCAATGCAGATATGTTGTGAATGAGCATTAGGGTGTCTTAAGATAAATGGCACCACAATGAGTCAATGCACATAACATGGGTTATCATGTTCTGGAGGGACCGTGAAGGTTAATGGGGCGGGCACATCCACAGTAAAGATCTTCAGCCGGGAGAAGAGGAGAGACACAGGGTAAGTCAATGCACGCAGCCCTGCAGCGTTCACACACACAGACACCATGGGACAGGAAGACACAGCAGTCAGCGATTAATCAGAGACCGGCACCAGCGCTCGAGGGACTCCTGAAAACTACAGGAAAGAATAAGATGATAGGATCAAGAGGCATCCTTAAAGGCAAGGTCCTTAAAGCAGCATGGGGGGGGGGCGGGGGATTTGACTTTAATGTCACTTTAAGGCATATTCCACTGTTTGGCAAGAATTAATAAATGCACCCATGTTGCAAAAAGAAACAATGTGCATTCATATTTCTTTTTTGCATTGGAGCAGCAGATTCTGATTGCAGTGCACAGGTTTCCTTTAGACTCTTCCTCTCCCCTTTACCCATCCTACCAACGTACAAACATTTTATGTGTGGGGGGGAGGGAA
>NW_017308748.1:0-1557 GCF_000935625.1 Nanorana parkeri | reverse complement strand
GGGAACAAGGGGGCTTCTTATTTTATGTGTGAGGGGGCAGGGAACAGGGGGGAGAGGGTAATATTTTATATGTGGGGGCAGGGACTTTTATGGTAATATTGTTAAAGTTGTTAATATTTATTTTTGTAACTTTATTTTGCATAAAACATCTAACAGTGTGATTTATAAGATTAATTAGGAGGGTGTGTTTAGGGGCGGAGTTAAGGGCAGGGTAGGGGTTAGGTGGGCAACTGGTGGCGAGTAACTCTTAAAGCAGGGCTAGTAGCTCAGGACTTGAAATTTTTACCCCTGGTCTACCTAACAGTCATCTAGGGGTTGATTTACTAACCTTTTAAACACACCACGAATGTGTATACACCTCTGTAGTGTGTTCCCTCCCAGCATGATCTATGGGAGGAATCGAAACACCTTTGTAGTGTGTACACACCCAGCAGGTGTGTTGTGCAAAGCCCTGCAATGAATTGCAAGGTAATGTGGTGTAAATTAGCTCTATGTTATGTTGCTTGCGTTGATGAATGCAGGAATGTAAATGCATGAGCTAACCATTTTTGTCTAAACTGTAAAGCAGCATTATATATGCATCATGTGCATGATTTTTCCATATATGGCCTTAGTGGAAATATGCTTTTAGAGACTTTTTGGTTGATAAATACGTTTTGCTGTGTGAAAATCACACACACCTGGTGCGTGCGTGTGTTTAGGTTAGTAAATCACCCCCCTAATCTTTCATGGTCGAGCTGAATATGTATAGGACAGCCCTCGAAAGTGTTTTTTACAGCAGGTCCAAACTAACCATGTTGGCTAGCTGCTTGTCATCAACCACATGCATTGTTTGGAACCTGTTTCATCAACCACCTGAGTTATCCTGTGCATTTATTGACATAATTTTTCTTAATTTACCAAGTAATAATTGTAAAACTGTAATACACAGGATATGCTGGCTATGCTTTATTTCCTTGATTCTGTCCCAACAAAAACCTAGCTGGTACCTTGAACTCACCCAGAAAGGAACATTTACTTCACAGGCTAGCAAAATGGACATATGTTATATTTCTCACAACCTAGGATTTGAAAAATTAAACTTCAATTACATGTGTTACACATGAGGTTTAGAGTAAAATGTTTTCATTGAATGAGGATTTCATTGCTAGGACTCAAGTGTCCCTAAGGAGGTAATGTACAAAATAAGGATTCCTTTGGGCTTTTATGCGTTCAGGATTATATTTGTTTTTACACATTAAATATTTAAAATTAGCTATTCTAGGTTCCTTTTCATACATAACATTAATGTTACATATCATATTCTTGTGAATATTATATATGATATTTTTAAATATTACAATAAAATGTTACCAGGATTTTAGATAATGTGTTATAATTTATAACAGGGCTCGACAAATCCCAGGCACCAGGTCATCATTGTGACTAGAAATTGCGTCCTGTATTTACATGAAATATTGTGTTTTCACTGTTACCTTCATTGGAGGGGTAAAGCTGTGATGTGAGGACGTGTTGCTTGAAGCTCCCGTATCCACCCCCCACCTTAGCGTAATCAGG
>NW_017308747.1:144156-145808 GCF_000935625.1 Nanorana parkeri | reverse complement strand
TTATAATCGATTATGTCGATTAGTTGTTGCAGCCCTAGGGCACAGTAATAAGAAGAACCATGTGGGGGCCGGGTTCCAAAACCGGGAGGCAGCTCTGGGCCAGCTGCGGTGTCCACAAATGTCTCCGGGATAGTCCAAAAGATGTAGAAAGCATGAGAGCACCACAGCGCTAGTCTGCGTCCAGTACACTTTATTGTATGTGACAAGGAATGGATATGACGCGTTTTGGCCGCCCAGAACCCCCCCTCCACCCCATTCATCAGGGCAAGGGAATTTAAAAAACATTGTAAAATAAAGTAGAAAATCAAATGTTTCTGTGTATTTTTTGAATTATGATACTTTATATTGTTTTATTTCCCAGCCCTAATGAAGGAGGGGGAGTTCGGAGCCACCCGAAACACGTCAGATTTGTTTCATTGATCTTTATTACAACCATATTTCTGGTGCTGGCAATTTACACAGCACTTTACATACCATTCATTCACATCAGTCCCGGTAACCCTCAAGGAGCTGGCAGTCTGAGGTCCCGATTTCACATACTAGGGCCAATTAACCTTCCGGCATGTCTGTGGAGGGAACCTAATCAAGCGCAGGGACCGGGATTTGAACCAAGGACCCCGTGCTCCAGGTAGCTTACAATCTAAGGTCCCCATCACATATACTAGGGCCAATTTAGACTGGAGCCTATTAACCTACCAATGTCAATCTCCTGTGTACCCCCCAAGGGCTTACTGGTTCCTCCCACTGATGCCTTTTTTCTACAGGACACAGTAAGTGTGCAGTAGGAACCACTGAATGCAGCGGGGATGCCAGAGATCAACCCTCCTGGAAATGTCGGTTTGTTTTAGGGACAGGGTTTCTCTAAATTACAACTTCATCATTTAACCCCTCGTTGCCGACTCTCAGCGGGCCTTTAAGAAGATCTTAATGCTGATCATGTGATCCCTGCAATTGGCTGTCACATGACTGGGAGTCCATCCTGCAGGGCTCAAAGGAAGAAAAGAAAAACTTAGTGTATGGCCAGCTTCAATGAGAGGTGATACCCGGAGATTAGGGATGAGCCCAGGTTCCCGAATCGGGAGCAAGGAACTCCCATGGGCATTCCCACCCATTCAGCTGGCAGCTGCATGTAGTCAAAGGGGCGGGGGTGCTTGTGCTGACATTTACCTTGTATGGCCGCATAGCCATATTGGGTAAATGTAATTTACCTAATATAGGCATTGCACCATATGGTCATATGACATCACTGAGGTGACATAGAGCAATGACATCACTGAGGTGACATAGAGCAATGACATCACTGAGGTGACATAGGGCAATGACATCACTGAGGTCAATGACATCACTGCATCCCACCCCTTTGCTTATGTCAAGCTGCGGCTGATTGGGTGCACAAAGGGAGCTTCCTTTGGGGTTCGGAGGAGCTCAGACTTGGGCCGGGTTTGTTCCAAACCTGAGCTCGTCTTTAAATACAATGAGGGGAATTAATCAAAATCTGGAGCAGCTGTGCACGGCAACCAATCAGATTATCTCTTTCATTTTCAAAGCTTAACCTAGAAAAACTGAAGGCAGAATCTGATCTGATTGGTTGTCATAGGCAACTGCTCCAGATTTTGTCTGTTCCAGTTTTGATAAATCCCTCCCCCCCCCCC
>NW_017308747.1:142546-143743 GCF_000935625.1 Nanorana parkeri | reverse complement strand
CCCAAATTTTTTTTTTTCCATTTTTTAAAAACCCCCCCCCCCCCCCCAGTATGATTTGCTTGATGGCTGCCTGCAGCAGGTGAAGGCAAACTCCAGCCCTCCAGCTGTGGTGCAACTACAAATCCCATGAGACATTGCAAGACTCTTGACAGTCACGGGGATGACTCCCAGAGGCAGATGCATGATGAGTTTGTAGTTTCACCACAGCTCTGGCGGGCCAGGGGTTGCCTACTCCTGGGCTACAGCAATGCTAGACATCCTTCTGACCTCCCCCTTCTTTCTTCCTTAGTAAGCAAACATGCCCATTGTGGAGAAGCTGAAGGATGCCCTGAAGCCTGGCCGGAAGGACTCGGAAGATGTGGAACTCGGGAAGCTGCTCGCTTCCTCCGCCAAGAAGATCCTTCTGCAGAAAATCGAGTTTGAGCCAGCCACCAAGAGCTTCCATTACCAGCTGGAGACCCTGAAGAGCAAATATGTCCTGCTGGCTCCGTCGCTTCAACCCTCCACCCCGCACAGGAGCATAGAAGGGAACCACCGGCAGGGTATGCGCTCACGTTTTGTTGGCTGTCATTTTTGTGTCGTACCATCTGGTTGGGCAGATTCTAATGCTGGCCATACACACGTCAGTTTGGACCATTTTATCCGGACGGATGAAGGCAACCTACAACCAATGATTTCTTTCCACATCTCAGCACCATGAAAACATAGAAACCATTGTTTCCTGTTACCTTCATCCGTGTGATTGTTTTTGCCTGAGAATTGGCGTGTGTATCGCCAGCAGATGGGGCGGTACAGCTCGTGGATAGCAGCTGGCACCCACCTGCTTGAGCTTTGCAGGTAGGTCTCCATAGAATTACGTAGACCTTGAGCTCCTGGATCGATCAATGACTTCTAAATAGAGATCTGTGTGGGTGCAATATAAAGTATTAGTTGGTGTTCCGGCTGGGAGACTCCGCTTGCTTCCTGTCTGTTGTCACCAGGACGGGAAGTGATGGGAAATCTCCTTTCTACCCCTGATCTGACAGAAATTAACTTGGCTCCTAATTACCTGGTGTCAGCTGTGCCCAGTTTTCTTTTAACTCCACCATCCCTCCTCCATATCTACAAGCTAGAAACAAGGCTGTCTGCATGTTTCTCTACGTAAAGTTTTTTTTTTAAAGTTCTGTTATTGTGAGGATGATGGATGGATGGAGGATG
>NW_017308747.1:136418-137603 GCF_000935625.1 Nanorana parkeri | reverse complement strand
GTTTTCAGTTTTTGTAAAACCCCCCCCCCCCCCCCAGTATGATTTGCTTGATGGCTGCCTGCAGCAGGTGAAGGCAAACTCCAGCCCTCCAGCTGTGGTGCAACTACAAATCCCATGAGACATTGCAAGACTCTTGACAGTCACGGGGATGACTCCCAGAGGCAGATGCATGATGAGTTTGTAGTTTCACCACAGCTCTGGCGGGCCAGGGGTTGCCTACTCCTGGGCTACAGCAATGCTAGACATCCTTCTGACCTCCCCCTTCTTTCTTCCTTAGTAAGCAAACATGCCCATTGTGGAGAAGCTGAAGGATGCCCTGAAGCCTGGCCGGAAGGACTCGGAAGATGTGGAACTCGGGAAGCTGCTCGCTTCCTCCGCCAAGAAGATCCTTCTGCAGAAAATCGAGTTTGAGCCAGCCACCAAGAGCTTCCATTACCAGCTGGAGACCCTGAAGAGCAAATATGTCCTGCTGGCTCCGTCGCTTCAACCCTCCACCCCGCACAGGAGCATAGAAGGGAACCACCGGCAGGGTATGCGCTCACGTTTTGTTGGCTGTCATTTTTGTGTCGTACCATCTGGTTGGGCAGATTCTAATGCTGGCCATACACACGTCAGTTTGGACCATTTTATCCGGACGGATGAAGGCAACCTACAACCAATGATTTCTTTCCACATCTCAGCACCATGAAAACATAGAAACCATTGTTTCCTGTTACCTTCATCCGTGTGATTGTTTTTGCCTGAGAATTGGCGTGTGTATCGCCAGCAGATGGGGCGGTACAGCTCGTGGATAGCAGCTGGCACCCACCTGCTTGAGCTTTGCAGGTAGGTCTCCATAGAATTACGTAGACCTTGAGCTCCTGGATCGATCAATGACTTCTAAATAGAGATCTGTGTGGGTGCAATATAAAGTATTAGTTGGTGTTCCGGCTGGGAGACTCCGCTTGCTTCCTGTCTGTTGTCACCAGGACGGGAAGTGATGGGAAATCTCCTTTCTACCCCTGATCTGACAGAAATTAACTTGGCTCCTAATTACCTGGTGTCAGCTGTGCCCAGTTTTCTTTTAACTCCACCATCCCTCCTCCATATCTACAAGCTAGAAACAAGGCTGTCTGCATGTTTCTCTACGTAAAGTTTTTTTTTTAAAGTTCTGTTATTGTGAGGATGATGGATGGATGGAGGATG
>NW_017308747.1:131069-136040 GCF_000935625.1 Nanorana parkeri | reverse complement strand
ATGGATGGATGGAGGAGGAGGATGATTTATGGATGGATGGAGGAGGAGGATGATTTATGGATGGATGGAGGAGGAGGATGATTTATGGATGGATGGAGGAGGAGGATGATTTATGGATGGATGGATGGAGGAGGAGGATGATTTATGGATGGATGGAGGAGGAGGATGATGATTGATGGATGGAGGGAGGAGGATTGGATGGATGATGGAGGGATGGGGAAGGATGGATGGGGATGGATGGATGGGGAAGGATGGATGGGGAAGGATGGATGGGGAAGGATGGATGGGGAAGGATGGATGGGGATGGATGGATGGAGGATGATTGATGGATGGAGGAGGATTGAATGGATGATGGATGGATGGATGGAGGATGATCTTTGGTCTCCAGCCTTGCAGTGGATGTTGCTTCCTCCAAAGTATAATGAGGCTTTATTTTCTTCTCTCAGCAGGCAATGGCCTTGCGTCCGGGAGCTCAGACGGCATCCCTCTTCCTCAGAAGATGCTTTTCCCAATGGAGAAACTGTCTATGAAGTGGGAGCGAGTGTCCAGAGTGGGGGCGGGCCTGCAGAATCTGGGGAACACTTGCTTTCTCAACTCCACAGTGCAGTGTCTGACCTACACCCCTCCTCTCGCCAACTACTTGCTGTCTAAGGAGCACAGCCGCAATTGTGAGTACCACGCCACAGGCGCCATATTGTAAGGGGCAGTACATATAAATCAGATGTCGATTTGTGTAAAAGAAGTCGTAAAGGGAATCTGTCACTTTGGCCATCCAGGACAAAATGACGGGTTCTCTTGAAAGAACAACCCTCTATCTCCTGATGCTTTCCTTTGTTGTGCTCACCTACTACTTTGTACATCTGTAAAAGCATTGACTCACCCGAACCTGATTTAGACCTGGCGACTGGCTGCTTAGGCCCGTGCGCAGCATCCTGTGAGGAAGTGGAGAAGATCACATGCTCCTCCATACCCAAAAGCAATCGGCGATCCAACAAATGATTGAGTGACAAGGGAGGTCTTTTAAGAGAAGCGTTCAATGTGTCCTGCATGGGCAACGTGACAGCTTTCTTTTAAAGGAGAACTATGAGGTGAGTGCTTTTCACTCACCTCATAGTTCTAGCCGACCTGTGACAATGAGACTGTCACAGGTCGGCTCAGTAGATCGGGAGGTGAGCAAACACATACCGGCATTCGCTCACCTCTCGATCCTGTCACGGCAGAGAGCAATGACAGGAGGGGCTGGATTCCCCGCTCCTATCCTCCAGCGCTTACTGGCAGAACAGACGGGGCAGGTACAGCTGGCTCTGCCTCTGGATAGGCAGAGCCAGCTGTCACTCACGCAGCTGGGCGGATCCAGACACAATTGTCGGGATCCGCTTCAGCTGCGGCATCTCAGTATAGCTCGGGGTATACTGAGCTTAGGGTGACGGGAGGACGCAAGTTTCTCCTTTAAAGTAAAACTGAAGCAGTGACTGTGCATAGGCATGGAGTAGCGATGTCCGTAGTAGATGATGTCATCAGTCCCTGCAGGCAGCAGGAAGTCTTCTCAACCTCCTTTTTTGTCTTGTACAGGTCAGCAGGGCGGATTCTGTATGCTGTGCATAATGCAGAACCATCTCATCCAAGCCTTCGCCAATAGCGGAAACGCCATCAAGCCCGTCGCCTTCATCCGAGAACTAAAGAGTAAGGGCGCTATTGCAAGAATTGGTTGTAGCATAAAGGACAGGTGACGTCTATCTCTATTCATTTGATTCCCAGTATAGACTTGCAGGCTGGACCTTTTATTCTTTCGGAAAATCCCTCATGGCGTTTGTGATCACATTGCTTGTCTGAAGAAAGCCAAGGTGGGAGCTGGTGACCTCAGGAGGCGGTGTGCGCACAGAGGTTTCTCATTGGGAACCACAAATCCAGCATGGGATTGAGCCCATGGCACCCAACCAAAGAATTCAATTGAATTCTTCTTTGTAATTTCCACCTCAGACAAAGATGACTCGTATGTAGAGAGGTTCTCATCATTTATAGGGATCGCAGCTGACTTGGACAATTATGGTTTATTTAGAAAGGCCTTTCATGGTGCTCTACATGGGGGCTGGTTAATCGAAAAAAAATTGCAGGCTCCTCCCATGATTCCTTGTCTCCAAGGCTGCCAACGTCAGCTACAGGATGGTGTTGGTGTTTGAATTGCTAGGAGAAGTTGCTGTAAAGATGAGGAGTCCCTTTCTAAGCTTGGGCTGTGCTGCTCTGCTTAGCTGTAAACCATTCCTCCCCCAACTTCTACGCCAGGAGTTTGCCTACTCCTGGCGTAGAAGTTCCAGCATCATCAGGTCTAACCCCTCTATCAGTGTGGAGTGCATATCAGTTCCCAAAACCTACAATGTCTGTACTATTTTCTATTGAAGGCATTACACAAACTCTCATTATTTACTTGGGTGGTAACTTAGTGGCTTTGCACAGGTATGACTTAAATTTTCCCCCAAACCTCCCTCTACATGAGGGGTAGCCAAACTTGGACCTTCCAGCTGTGGTGAAACTACAAAGCCTATGATGCATCTCTCTCCGAGAGTCATGTCTGTGGCTGTGAGAATCTTGCAATGTCTCATGGGATTTGTAGTTTCACCACAGCTGGAGGGCCGGAGTTTGGCTACCCCTGCTCTACAGTATGTCCCAGCATTCACTTTTTCTTTTACCTTGTTCCTGTACCGAGGAGCAGCTTTTATATACTCCCTGTGACACCATCACCAGACATGTAAAATTCTTGCAGTGATACCTTCTGGGAGGTCTGTCGCTATTACCATAGACACGACCCCAGAACTACATCTCCCCAGAGTCCATTTATCTTACACGGTGTGTTGGCAGGTTCTTCCGAGTCAAGACAGCAGCATTGCATTTGCTGGTAAAGAAAGAAATGTATGTATGTGGTGAGGGGCACGGATAGGCAGAGTTCTATGGCCTAGTCTGTGTTTTTTTATATTTTTCCCGGATATATGCATCAAAATAGGGATTAAATGTAGATTAAAATGTTATACGTTCTTTTTTTTCTCTAGAAATTGCTCGTCACTTTCGATTTGGGAGCCAAGAAGACGCTCATGAATTCCTGCGTTATACTATTGATGCCATGCAGAAGGCCTGTCTGAACGCATACGCCAAGTAAGAGACCAGCACTCGTTTTGTAAGCATGTTCCTTGTGTTAGTCTGACGGCATTGTACGTAGCTTGAAGCTCCTCTCCAGGCTCTATACCGTCTTCCTTCCCAGCCTGCCTCTGTCTGTGTACAATATTCCAAATACTCATTCAATACAGTTCTTCCCTACCTTCAATGAGTAATTCGTTTTTATGTCTATTGATCTCATCAGTCTGGCTGAAAATGCTCCATGTTTATGCTGCTTGCGGTTCTCCAATACTTCCTACATTACATCCTTGTGTGTATATAGGGTGTGCTGCAGAGCTACATTTCCCCATGGACCTTCAGCTTGCACATGGCTTGTATGGGTGGGCTAAGTGCAATCTCTTTGGAGCAGTAGGTGGTAACGGGGGAGTGTGTATGCCCTTTGCACTGCTCTCTCATAGCTGGTAAAGCACTGTCTGTTTTTTTTTTTAATTCTAAAAATGAATTAAAAGTAGCACAACTTTAGAATGTAATGCTTACAGGAAGTGCAATGGTCACTGATTGTGACATTCCCTTTGTGGGTACCACCAGGATGTCTCCTGCTGTTCGTGTACTTCCAGGTGCTTGTCTTACATGACAAAAAGGCATCCCCAGCCTTCTTTTATGCATGCATGCTCCTTGCTCTGGGTTGAGTAACCATCTGCAGAGCTGAAGACCAGTTCATTTTAATAATCCTGCCCACTGAAGTGACAATGTCAAGGACAACAGATAAAACTACAGTAGGGCGTTGGTGGAGTGGGTGGGGGGAAACAGTCACCATGCTGCACATAGAGCAGGCAGAGTCTGGACTCCTGGACAGGAGATGAGGGACTGACAGCCTCTGAAGGCTGACTTTCTGTAAGGATTGCGGGAAGAGGTAAGCTGAAGATCAGTAATGTGAGAATGCAGATTGAGAGTGTAGCTACACTGAGACATTAAAAACATTTTTAGCACTGAGTGGGGGCCTTAAGTTTGTTATATTCCTAAACCGGGGATGCTATCAAATACTTATTTCCTCTCCTTAGGTTGGATCGGCAAAGCCAAGCTACGACTTTAGTGCACCAGATATTTGGGGGATACTTGCGCTCTCGAGGTAAGACGTTAAGAAAGATGTCCCATAGTGTGGTGCTAACAAAGGACATTTTAAAGTATTTCCACTTTTGCAGCCAAATTGGGACAACAGCTACTTTATATTTGTGATTGTTCCCAATCACCCTTAAAGGTACATTGTCGCCAGGTTATACTTTGCAGGCTGAGTGTATCTATATAATCCTTTTATTGGGGTGCATTGAGGGACACAGGAAGACTTCAAAGCTGAACTTTGAGAAGTTAATACTTGGCGTAGGTTAGAGAAGCTCACATAAAAAACGGGGCTGTCCCAACAATTTGAGACAATGTGGTCCAGCTGGCTAAATTCGCCTTTAGTGGCACCACTGGATTGGCTCTGTGAACTCCTGCTGCAGTGATGTTCTACCTTTACAGGGGTTTTCCTTCCCCTCTACTTCAGCATTAATACGTTATCGTGACTGGCCCTAGGTATACATCTGCTGCGGATGTGTGACACCAGGCCAGCTGTGACCTGGTACCAATGGGAGTCATATCCTCTTGTATTTTGGATAGGCACTCACTTGTACCATGTGGAAAAAACTGTCACAATGGTATAGTATTTGCTTTTTCTATAAGACAGTACTGAGGTTTCCACTGGACTGTGGTATCAACATTATGACATTTTACCTGCTGTCTTCTAGTGAAATGCTCCGTCTGTAAGAGTGTGTCTGACACCTTCGATCCCTATCTGGACATCGCACTGGAGATCAGGGTACGTTT